>NC_000085.6:34862346-35152346 GCF_000001635.26 Mus musculus
CTCTTGAGGTCAATCTGCTATATCACAAGTCTGGGGCTCGCCTGCATATGACCCTGCTTCAACTAAACCAAAACTCACCTCAGGATGGTTGATGGGCCCAATGGATGCCTCCTTTACAACTATTGAAAGGCAAAAACCCTTGCTGTTTCCTAAACCACAATGAACAAGGACCTCAAAACAATTCAAGCCATTCAAAAGCAACAACAGTAAATCGTGAAATGGGTATAAATAAATCCAAAGTTATGATTTTCCTGGGACACACAGGCACAAGGTCTAAGAGCATGAAGAAACACATTTTCTTTTCTTTCCCATGCCTCCCATGCCTCCCACCCCGAGCGCATGCACATGAACTAACCACGCCTTCTTGACCACCTCGATCTAGCAGCTGGCCAACCCAGCTCCGAGCTTAACTATGCTTGGAATAGGAATTTAGCAAGAAGAAAGGGGCTATAATTTATATAGCTAATTATGTATAATTAAATGTATGTAATTTGTAATGATTCTAAAGCACTTCTATCCTCATGCTATAGTGGACCCTCACGTATTTTTAGATTACATTTTCCCCCAGATCAAGAGTCAAAGCCAAGTCTGTTCTTTAGAATTAATTACTGTTAGTTAGTTAGTTAGTTAGTTAGTTAGAGGCAAAGTCTTGCTCTGCAACCTGGCCGGCCTACAACTATGTTTACCAGGCCAGCCTCCATGTGCTTTATAACTGAAGGTGGGGACCCTGAATTCTTTCTGTCTTCACCTTCTGGATGCCTGCTGGGATTGCAGCCATATGCTACCTTTGGCTCCAATAATTGTCTTTCTTAAGAAATCCAGCCAGGGCACAGAGGTAGTGCCCTAAAACCCTAATACATGAGAGGTGGAAGCAAGATGATCAAGACTTGAGGTCATTTTCAATTATATAAAGAATTCCTGGACTGCCTGGGACACAAAAGGTCCTGTCACAAAGAATAAAAGATGAGGGGGAGGGGGAGGAGGAAGAAGAAGAAGAAGAAGAAAAAAAAGGAGGAGGAAAGAAAAAAAAAAAAAGAAAAACCCGGTTGGGTGTGGTTGTCTATACTTATAACCAACCCAAAGGGCCTAAGGCAGGAGGATTACTTTGAGTTCATTATCTGGGTTACATAGCCAGTTTGAGGTCAGTCTTAAGGATGAAACCCTGTCTCAAAAAGAAAGAAAGAAAGAGAGAGAGAGAGAGAGAGAGAGAGAGAGAGAGAGAGAGAAAAGAGAAGAGAAGAGAAGAGAAGAGAAGAGAAGAGAAGAGAAGAGAAGAGAAGAGAAGAGAAGAGAAGAGAAGAGAAGAGAAGAGAAGAGAAGAGAAGAGAAGAGGAAAAAGAAAGAAAGGAAGGGAGGAAGGAAGGAAGGAAGGAAGAAAGAGCGAGCCCTGGTCCATCGTCTGATTTTCAAGAACTTCACAAAGCAGGACCTGCTCACCTTCCCTCTAGTTCTTCACATCAATTGCTCCAGCAACTCAGCCGGTATTCCTGATAACTTCTCTCTCATTCTGTGATCTGTGTCCCATTTACTGGTGTACTGCAAATGCAGAACTGGCTTGACACTTGCCAATTTTCATGGTGTAAATACAACCACCGTAGCCAAAGACAACAAATGCAAAGTTACATCAACATGTGCACATTCAAGTCCTACCTCCAGCGTGCCCTGTCTTGCGTACAGCATCAGAACTCCCAGTTTGCTTGGGATAATCCCAATTTATGCCACAGTCGTGGTCTAATTTATGGCCCCACTACTACAAGTGCACCTCAAAGAATAAATCTCATGTGGACTTTTCTCAGAGTAGAAACCTTCAGCGAGGGTCTTAGCATGTAGCTCAGTGGCAGCATGTTTGCCTAGAATACAAGCGGCCCTGTGTTTAATGCACAGAACTGTGTACAACCAGGGGTAGTGTATGCCTATAATCCTAGAGTAATTACAGGGAGAGTCTGAAGCTATCTCATGAAACTCCATCTCAAAAATAAAATTAAAAAGAAAAAGAAACACAGTCAGCTATTGGATGGATCACAGGGCCCCCAATGGAGGAGCTAGAGAAAGTACCCAAGGAGCTAAAGGCATCTGCAACCCTATAGGTGGAACAACAATATGAACTAACCAGTACCCCCAGAGCTCGTGTCTCTAGCTGCATATGTATCAGAAGATGGCCTAGTTGGCCATCATTGGGAAGAGAGGGACCTTGGTCTTGCAAACTTTATATGCCTCAGTACAGGGGAACACCAGGGCCAAGAAGTAGGAGTGGGTGGGTAAGGGAGTGGGGGTGAGGGTATGGGGGACTTTTGGGATAGCATTGGAAATGTAAATGAAGAAAATACCTAATTAAAAAAAAACCAAAAAACAAAAAACCTTTTCTTTTTTTTTTCCATTTTTTATTAGGTATTTAGCTCATTTACATTTCCAATGCTATACCAAAAGTCCCCCTTACCCACCCACCCCCACTCCCCTACCCACCCACTCCCCCCCTTTGGCCCTGGCGTTCCCCTGTACCGGGGCACACAAAGTCTGCGTGTCCAATGGGCCTCTCTTTCCAGTGATGGCCGACTAGGCCATCTTTTGATACATATGCAGCTAGAGTCAAGAGCTCAGGGGTACTGGTTAGTTCATAATGTTGTTCCACCTATAGGGTTGAAGATCCCTTTAGCTCCTTGGGTACTTTCTCTAGCTCCTCCATTGGGAGCCCTGTGATCCATCCATTAGCTGACTGTGAGCATCCACTTCTGTGTTTGCTAGGCCCCGGCATAGTCTCACAAGAGACAGCTACATCTGGGTCCTTTCAGTAAAATCTTGCTAGTGTATGCAATGGTGTCAGCATTTGGAAGCTGATTATGGGGTGGATCCCTGGATATGGCAGTCTCTACATGGTCCATCCTTTCATCTCAGCTCCATACTTTGTTTCTGTAACTCCTTCCATGGGTGTTTTGTTCCCACTTCTAAGGAGGGGCATAGTGTCCACACTTCAGTCTTCATTTTTCTTGAGTTTCATGTGTTTAGGAAATTGTATCTTATATCGTGGGTATCCTAGGTTTTGGGCTAGTATCCACTTATCAGTGAGTACATATTGTGTGAGTTCCTTTGTGATTGTGTTACCTCACTCAGGATGATGCTCTCCAGGTCCATCCATTTGGCTAGGAATTTCATAAATTCATTCTTTTTAATAGCTGAGTAGTACTCCATTGTGTAGATGTACCACATTTTCTGTATCCATTCCTCTGTTGAGGGGCATCTGGGTTCTTTCCAGTTTCTGGCTATTATAAATAAGGCTGCTATGAACATAGTGGAGCATGTGTCCTTCTTACCAGTTGGGGCTTCTTCTGGATATATGCCCAGGAGAGGTATTGCTGGATCCTCCGGTAGTACTATGTCCAATTTTCTGAGGAACCGCCAGACTGATTTCCAGAGTGGTTGTACAAGCCTGCAATCCCACCAACAATGGAGGAGTGTTCCTCTTTCTCCACATCCTCGCCAGCATCTGCTGTCACCTGAATTTTTGATCTTAGCCATTCTCACTGGTGTGAGGTGGAATCTCAGGGTTGTTTTGATTTGCATTTCCCTGATGATTAAGGATGTTGAACATTTTTTCAGGTGCTTCTCTGCCATTCGGTATTCCTCAGGTGAGAATTCTTTGTTCAGTTCTGAGCCCCATTTTTAAGGGGGTTATTTGATTTTCTGAGGTCCACCTTCTTGAGTTCTTTATATATGTTGGATATTAGTCCCCTATCTGATTTAGGATAGGTAAAGATCCTTTCCCAGTCTGTTGGTGGTCTTTTTGTCTTATAGACAGTGTCTTTTGCCTTGCAGAAACTTTGGAGTTTCATTAGGTCCCATTTGTCAATTCTCGATCTTACAGCACAAGCCATTGCTGTTCTGTTCAGGAATTTTTCCCCTGTGCCCATATCTTCAAGGCTTTTCCCCACTTTCTCCTCTATAAGTTTCAGTGTCTCTGGTTTTATGTGAAGTTCCTTGATCCACTTAGATTTGACCTTAGTACAAGGAGATAAGTATGGATCGATTCGCATTCTTCTACATGATAACAACCAGTTGTGCCAGCACCAATTGTTGAAAATGCTGTCTTTCTTCCACTGGATGGTTTTGGCTCCCTTGTCGAAGATCAAGTGACCATAGGTGTGTGGGCAAAAAACCTTTTCTATATAGGGAAAGGATACTCCCGAAGACAAAATCTGATTATCCCCTTGGCCGAATGTCTATTTATTTTTTATTTTCACTCATTTATTTATTCTGTTTACGTCTTGCTATATAGCCCTTGGCTGACGTGGTGCTAATCATTCTCTTGTCTCAGCTTCCTGCCAAGTGCTATAATATTACCAGCATGCCACCACCATGGTTTTCAATGTCTTAATGGCTACAGGTAGTTGGAAGACAACAGGATGATGTCCATCTATAGCTCCAGCCCCTTGAGAGACTGACACTGGAGGATCTCAAGTTCAGATGGGCAACATAACAAGACCCAGTTCCAAAAATATAAATACAGAATTTTATAGTATAGACATTGCAGAAGCATGATAGCAAACACACAACTAATTCAGATCCTGTCATATACTCAGGAATTTGCTGACCTTGGGAACTGCTAAGCAACTACTGCAGGTTCTACCCAACTTAGAGTTGCACGAAACTGAACAATATCAGTAGTACTTGGCCAGTAGGAATAAAATCGATCTGTTCCAGTGGGTCCCATTGAAATCATCAAATCTGAGTTCAAGGCCACCAAAGACAATGCCTTCTTAATCCCCTTTACATCATTCCTAAGAAGGCTTCTTTGGGTCTTGGGTCAAGACTGGCCAGTAACTCTATACAATCCACTCTGAATGACATGAGTGGAGTTTGGCAGATAAGAGCATAGGCCAGTCTTATTTCTTTAGGGACTAAGGACTCAGAGAAATACATTAAGCTATCTTAAAATATCTAATGGGCTGTCATATAGAAGACTGATTAGATAAGTTGTGAAGGAATACAGGGTAGAGGTCATGGGGAGAAGAGGAAGGTTTTGACATAGGACAGCTATATAACCACCAATAATAGCTAACAGATATTGAGTGCCTGCATTTCTTTTTCAGGAAGCCTCAATATACTGCTGACTCTTGTATTGACTGAGTCTCTTTATCCCAGAGCAGTCGACCTTGGAAGATTAAAGGAGTTGTTTATACAGAGTCCCAGAGAACTTCAAATAACTGACATTGTCCAAACTGGCTACAACCCCTGGGTTTATGCACACATGCTCTTCCTGGTTTCTAGAGTCCTTGCAGCCTCAGTCCCAGAAGAGACTCAAGGCCAGAGAACCAGATGGCCTTGCTGAAGGCGATATGCACCAAGAAAAGAGCACCTGTCACCTGTCACCTACCGAAAGACTAGAAGGCAGGTGTTTGTTTGTTTTGTTTAATTTACTGGAGAATAGATTAAAGATGACCCAAGAGCTAAAGGCAGCTGTTCTAAAATCTTGTTCAATTCATGTAGTTCTTCAAAAGGAAAGTTGTGATCTTTCTAGCCCTTCTCATCTCCTTCACCTTTACCTGCCTCATTCAAAGATGAGAGATCAGTCAAGATCAAAGGATGCTGGTTTTTTTAAAACAAAAACAAACAAACAAAAACCAAACAACTTTGTTGGGTGGGGCCGATGAGATGGCTTAGCTGGCAAAAGCACTTGCTGCCAGGTCTGAGGATCTGAGTTCTATCTCTGGAACCCACGTGATAGAAGGACAGAACCGACTCCTGAGAGTTGCCCTGTGGTATGTGCTGTGATGTGCTGTGGTATGTGCATGTAATGCAACTTAAATGCAACTTTAAAAATAGTTTAAACAAAAACCTTGTCCTGACACCAGATTAGCAGTTAAATAAATTACTCAGATCTCTTATGCACTAAGTTGCCATCATCACTCTTGGACAGGACATGCCTGCTTGTCGTCAGGAGTTGCAATGGGGCAATCTATGACTGTTACCAAGGCTTGTGATTGCCATATAGTCTGCTTATAAAAAGGTCAAAGGGCGCTAGGAAAATCTCCTTCGGGTGGTGATCGAAGATGGGACTGAAAAATACTCTGAAATCTGGTCCTCAAGTGATCCAAAGCGTCATTACGCCATTTTCCTTATTTGGTCCAGGTGGTAGAATGGACATCTTTCTTCCCATTAATAAGAGTGCCTCAGACAAGTTTGGACCTTGCCCAAGTCGACACTGCTAGTGAGTGGGAGGATCAGAGTCTGAATCCAGAGCTGATCTTTCCAAAGCTCTTTCCACTATAGAACACTTAGGCCCTGGGGCTCCACAAGCCTCCTGCTCAGCAGGGTCAAAACCCTGAGTCCTCAGTTTCTTCATCTAGAGATAACTGCATCCCTCACCTCACAGACTGACATAAAGCGGGGAGGGGTCCACTTAGCATTTGGCACACAGGAAGCTGAGTGCTCCTTAGTGTAGACTACTAAGGACACGTGGTTAAATTTACTGCCAAGGCTGTTCCAGCTTCATGCACCTACCTGTTTTTAATTTAAATGGCCCCTGACAATCATCACCTACAGGCCACTCACTTCACTGCTCTGAGCCTCTCCCTCCCCACCTGCAAAATGGGGAACATGTGTGTGCTTTCCTAAAGGCAAACTTGGAACAAAAGGTGCCCAGGCCTTGCTCAACGATGCAAACAGGCATCCAAACCCGCCACGCGTCTCTTCCCCTTCTCTCCAAATGACCGTGAAATCATAGTGACCAGGATCGTGATTTCTCTACCTGTCCCTAAACAATGAGTGACATTTCCTCGCCCTTTTGAATCATCCAATACGCTCAAATACATGCCCAGGGAGAAGAACATATTCATAAATAAACATTCAACTGGAGGCACCTAAAAGATGTCAATAATTAAGTAATGCTATACCGAGCTTGGCAACTGTACTATCTAGAAAACATTTTTTTTTTACTCAAATTCTGCGTGTCACACTGAGTACACTGAAGTTTCTATATCTGAATTAGAATATTGTCATTTCAAGGTGGGTGAATCCTGGCAGATATATATTGAAACTAAGGCTTTATTTAGTGCTAAATTTGATAAGAAACAAAACAGGGCTGGAGTTGTAGCTTATGAGAGCATGCTTGTCTAGCATGAACAAAGTGCTGGTTTCAATCTTAGGTACTGGGGACACCGGGGAAGCAGTTATTTTGTTTGTCTTTTTTTCCACCCTTTTGAGAGACTGCCGTTCTCAGTAACCTAGGCTGGCCAGAAGCTGACTGCACAGTCCAGGTGGCCTTGAATTCTGGGCAATTCTCCTGCTTCAGCCTCTCTATTGCTAGGTTTACTTGTGTAAAACATCATACCCAACAGATAGTTTTGTAACACACACAATTTAACACACAAATCGGGCTAGGTTGGGATAGGTAGGTAGGTAGGTAGATAGATAGATAGATAGATAGATAGATAGATAGATAGATAGATAGATAGATAGATAAAACAAAAACAAAACAAAGACCTGCCAGTTAAAACTAATACTTCCACTACAGACACAGCTGTTTCCAAAATTGCTATGGGTTTCATCTTACTTGTACTCTGTCCCTCATGCTAAGAATTAACAGCATTGTTTCCATCTCTGTTCAGCACACCAATCAAATACAGACCATGCTAATGCTGAAAATCACTTACTGGTCTTTTGGGGGAAAGTTATGTTCCTGTGTTTGGTCTTTTGGGGGACAGCATGTTTGTGTGCTTAACAGAATCCTGATCATTAACCACAGACAAAAAAATATTTAAACTTTTAGCGTGTGTGTGTGTGTGTGTGTGTGTGTGTGTGTGTGTGTGTGTGTGCCTGCATGTGTAAAGGCTGGAAGATAACTGGCAGAGACCATGTAGTTTCCAGAGACTGGCCGTGAGCTGTTAGGCTCGGAGGCAGCCCTGCTGAGCCATCTCATCCTAAGCCTTGAACCTTAATCTATAACTTAAATGTCTACTTAGAACATAATTGGCAAACTAAAGCTGGGCAAGGGGGTGCACACCTGTAATCCCAGCCTTTGGGAGGATAAGGCTGGAAGGTCACAAAGTCCAAGACCAGCCCATTCACCAGAGGGAATTCTAGGCCAGCCTGGGCTAAGAATATTTGTCAAGGAGTAGAGGAGGGGCTGGCAATCTGACCATGTTCCAGAGGATGGCTCCTGCTTGCATTTAATATTTTGTAACTTGGTATGCATACTTCTTGTCTGTCTGGAAAGATTGAGTGTGACTAAAGGAGAAAAGAAAGGCAGATACATCTGGACTCTGAGGATACAACCAGAAAATTCTCCCCATTTCTCTTCATGCTGGCTTTTCTGATTGGCCAATTCAAAGATAAAGTCCAATCGTCCAAGGGCAGAATCTCAATATTTTAAAACTTTAGGCCTTGTACTGTAACAATTTTAGCTAAAGCTGGTAACAGACTTAGTTTGATTCAACTGTGTACCCATGTTAATACATAATGGGTTTATCCATTTTCTGCTACCAGAATGTTCACATTGAATGATACAAGAAATCAGAACCTCTTACTCAAAGGCTGGCAGCTTGCACCCCCCATCACTCCTGCTTGCTACCATGCGATGGAAGGAAAAGGGTAATGGTATCTATCTCCCCTGCCCACTAGAAGCTGCTGGGGGGGGGGGGGCTGCCTTCCACACTGAGTACTGAGTGTCCACTTACCACCAAAGCATTCTTCTCTGTTCGCAAGTGCACTGCCTCACCCAAAAACAATATCCCATGTAACTAAAAGCTCTAGGTTTCACTTCCTTTGTTACTTTTCCCCAAATTAATCTCTCTCTCTCTCTCTCTCTCTCTCTCTCTCTCTCTCTCTCTCTCTCTCTCTCTCTCCCTCTCTCTCTCCAAAATCTCCCCAGGTAGGTCAGGGTGACCTGGAACTCCTTACATAGCATAAGCTGACCTAAATCTTGAGATCTTTCTGCTCTGCCTCCTGAGTGATGGGATTATGGACAAAGTGACACCACATCTACCTAACACACACACACACACCACACACACATACACACACACCTTATACAACTAACACATACATACACCTCATACACCTAAAACACACACACACACACACACGTCAAATACACAGATCCCAACACATATATATACACATCTAACACACACATAAACCCAACATACATACAGACCTAACACACACATACAAATACCCCCAAGCACACACCTAACACACATGCACATCTCTAACATACACATACACACCTATATACCTTACACATCTAACACACAAATACACCTCACACACACACACACACACACACACACACACACACACACTGTACTGCGTCATCTGTGCATGCTCCCAGAAAAGTATTGTTATTCCTCTATATATGCGGTGGATTGGTTCTAGGACACGCACACACTTCTTCCTATCTGAGGATACCAAAGTCTGTTCTTGCTCTATATGAGATGACACAGTATTTACAGTAACAGAACTGCCTGGGATATACTTTAAGTCAGCTGTGGATAACCTATAACATCTAACCGGACGCAAATGTTATGTGAAGAGCTGTTACGCTGACTGTAAGTGGGTTTGTATATGTGTGTGCACTTTCATGATGGAAAGACCTACCTACAGACTAAAGCTATAAGACAGGGTAAATAAATTATGGCTCATCCATATAACAGAATATTGGGCATATAAAACAGTATTGTGTTAAGGATGATATTTAGTGAGAAGGAAATGTTTATTCTGGCTTGTCGGGATTGGGCGACGGCTTTGTGAGGAAGAGTTTGGGCTCCTCAGTGCACATACTCCTTCCCAGGCCTGGGACCTCAGCAACAGAGGGAGGAGCGGCAGAGAGAAGAGTAGGCCACCTGCCTAGTTACAAAATGGCCAGCTTCAGGTTCAATGAGGGAATAAGGCAGAGAGCACTAGATCACTCAGTGTCTTGCTTTAGCCTCCACACATACACAAACCTACAGACACACGTATACAGCATGAATACACTGCACCGGGGGACAGAGAGTCAAAGAGCTAAACTCTTTGATGTAAAGGTAATGCGAGACAAATGACTTCACAAAGGTCGTCTGAACTCCCACGAGTGTCATAGTACATGTGCACCCCCACCCCATCAACACACACATACACACAAACACACACACCCCTACACACACATACACACACACATACATACATACACACACACACACACACATACACACACACACACAAACACACACACATACAAACACACACACACATACACACACACACATACACACACATACACACAGACATACACACACACACACACACAGACACAAATATTTTTTTCAGTTGTCTGTGAGTAGAGATGTAGCTCAGTTGGTAGAGTGTTTGCCCAAGAATGAACAAAATCACAAATTCAAATGTCTAGCATTGAATTAAAACTAGGCATGGCAGTAATCCCAGCTGTCCCCGCACTCAGGATGCAGGGGCGGGAGGGTCAGAAGCTCTCTACCTGCAGCAGGAGAAGTGGCACAGCACTGAGGAGCACTGGCTACTCTCGGAGAGGACCCGGGTTTGAATCTTAGCACCTACATAGCAGCTCACAATGTCTGTAACTCCAGTCCCAGGTATTCTGACACCTTTTTTCTTGGCCTCTGAAGGCCCCAAGCACACATGTGGTACACACATATACATGCAGGCAAAACACCCATAATAAAAATAAATATTAAAAAAAAAAAACTCAAAGTCATCCCAGTTACACAGTGAATCTAGAGCCAGGGATCCAGAGATTGGGCCTCAATTAACACCTACAACAACTAAACAAACAAGCAGAGGGGGAAAAAAAAAAAACAAGTCAGCAAGCCAGGTTTGGGGGGGGGTGGGGCACATGTCTACAACCCCAGCACTTGGAAAACTTACCATGAGTTCTAGGTCATCCTGAACTATGTAGTAAGTCCTAGCCAGCCTCGACTAACTGTTTCAAAAAGAAACAGACAAAATCCAAACAACAACATAAACGATATCAAAATCTTAACTTAGTAACATTCAAAATTATGTGGCAGACTGTAGCCAATTACTGGTAGCATCCCAGCTCTCTGGAGGCTGAGACAAGAGAATCATCGATGTGAGCTACAGAGCAAGCCAGTCCCAAACAAATAAACAACATACAAATTGTTTGATGCCGTATTTGGGTTTTTTTTTGTCTTGCTCTATAGAGATAGTGTAGTAGGTATCCTAATCTGGGTTCAAATTTGTTATGCAGCCGAGGGTGGTCCTTGAACCCCTGATCCTCTAAATCAGTGCTTCTCAACCTTCCTAATGCTGTGACCCTTTAATGCAGTTCCTCGTGTTGTAGTGACCCCATTCCCAGCCATAAGATTATTTCATTGCTACTTCATAACTGTAATTTTGCTAGTGTTATGAATTGTATTGTAAATACCCGTGTTTTCTGATGGCCTTAGTCAGCCCCTGTGAAAGAGTCCTTAGACCTTAAAGGGGTTGCAACTCAGTGGTTGAAAATGGCTGCTCTAGCTTCTACTGCCAAGTGACAGAAAGAGAGAGGCATGGGCTCCCACGCTGGCTTGGGATCATGGATAGAGATTGAACCTGGGGTTTTGTTCATTCATGGGCAACTTCTCTCATCCCTAGTAATCAAACACACACACACACAAACACAAACCAAAACAATATCAACAACAACAAAACCCCAAGTCCTTGTCGTTATGTGTAGATGGTGCATGGTGTGTGTGTTATGTATGTATATTTTTACCCATCTTACTTTGTGTATGTGTGTATATGGGTATTCACATGTACCACAGTGCGGGTGTAGAAGTCAGAGGGTAACTTGCAGGAGCTGGCTCTCTCCTACTTTTTGGGGGCTGGGGGTCACACTCGGGTCATCAGGCTTTGCTGTAACCCCCTCACTTGCTAGGCCAGACGCCATATCTAAAACAGATGTTTTCTGAGGGATGGGGCCATGAGAACTTTTTCCGGCTGTTTTCCCACAGTTTTGTAGGAACCCCCAATAAGTACGGGACTAAGAGTGCTATAGCTATAAAGTCCAGTGTCTTTTATTTAGGCACTGTGTTTCTTTTTCAAAGGAAGTCAGTCGGAGGCAACGTCTTCTGCCTCAACTGCTTGTCCCGAGATTCACGGTGAACAGTGTTTAGTGATGAGAGCTGGCAGGTATGGAGTAAACTCTCTCTTGTTGTCCTCACACAAGCTCTGTGTGCTCTGACGACCCGCCTTTTCACTCATCCTGAAGCATAAAGGTTGAGTACTGGCTCTGACCACACACAACTGAAATTCAAACTCAAGGCGTTTGGATGGACGGACCGGTGAATTTTTACAACCCCGTGTGTTCACAGCACCTTGGAACTGTGTTCACGACCAAACTTTTGTAAATGCGTTGACTACCTCAGCTGTGCTACTTCTTCGGTTCCTCAGCATCAGCATCAGCATCAGCATCAGCAGCATCAGCATCAGCATCAGCAGCATCAGCATCAGCACAGCCGAGCTGCCAGACTTGCTCCCTGGTATGAGGAGTAGCACCCCAGAAAACCTAAACTCACTGAAACCTGCTTTGGGTTTTTGAGCCAGCTTTTCCAAGTGAACTTTTTGATCCATTTATGAATATATGTAAAATAAATCATCGGGGTTATTTTTAATTTAATGTTGGAAATAAAATGGCTGACAAGTATTAACTACCTGTTAACCAAAATAAAATAGAGAGCTATCAGGCAAAAGGTAAAATAAAATAAAATTCACACAACGGAATAGATCAAAGGACCCTCTCTACTGATGCTTCCCTGGGAACCATTGAAACTCTTGGGACCAAAATCAGCTACAGAAATAGAGACAGCTATCCATGAAGTGGTGACGCCACCCGAATCACTTTTTCTGCTTCAACATCAATCACAGGTGTGTGTGTTCCTCCATTTCAAAGTACATGAGAAAACATCATTTCTAATCAGACTTCCAACTTAATGAGAAAGGAAGTAACAAAAGGCGGTCAGCAAAGGTAGGGGTGGGGGACAGGCAGGGCATAGGAGCAGCTCCGTGGGAGAGTTTGCTTTGGGCAATGGGAGGCTCTAGTTTCCATAGCCAGCATGTGTGTGTGTGTGTGTGTGTGTGTGTGAGCGCGCGCGTGCGCACACACACACACACACACACACACACACACGCGCGCGCCATGAAAACATAACAAAATGCTCACTCCTGTGACAGGCTAGATAACTAGTGTAAAGATCACATAGGAAGATTAGTCTCATCATGGAGTTCTGCAGGTATCATCACGGAGTTCTGCAGGTATCAGGAACAACACCTAGTTTAACTCTAGCATTTCAAGAGCACTGACACCAGATCATGACAGCCAGGTAGTAGGGGGCGGGCAAAATAATAGAGGAAATCTGAAGAAGTTAGTCTTAGGGAAGGCCTCTAGGGAGTACATAAGGGGAAATGACACTTAGATGGACATTAAGTTGACAACTTTCTCCTTTCCTTGCTTAGTAAAACCAACACACAACTGATTTGACTTTTGGATGGTGCTGGGAGATTAAACCCAGGGAGTTTTGAAGGATGGATGCCTCGCCTCCATCTTCTGTTACTGAGCTATTTCTCCAGTCTCCTGACTTGATTTCTAGATTAGAACACATTCATATGGAGAAAGTGGGTTTAAGATTTTGGTTTTAAGATTTACAGGTTGTTGTTGTTTGTTTGTTACTTTTTAAATTTGTATATATGCATGCATGCCCCAGAGACATACACGTTGGGGAAACACTCCTATGCATAAAAATAAAAGAAAATCAATGTGTGCTCAAATCTAAGAAAATTAAACATAATAGGATAAGGAAAATAAGTGTTGATTCAGTCCTTTAAAAGACTGTAAATACAACAGGCTGGTGACACACCCCTTTTAATCCCAGCACCCAAAAGGCAGGACTAGATGAACCTCTATAACTCCCCTGTTCTAGGTCAGCCAATGCTACATAGAGAGTCCCGAACTCAAAAAACAAACAAACAAAAGTTGTAAATAAACCGAGTGTGATGAATTATTTTAGAGGCAGGAGGATCAAAGAGCTCAAGATGATTCTTGGCTGCACGTGACGTTTCAGGCCAGCCTGGGCTACGTACGGTCCTATCTCATGAAAACAAAATAAGTAAATAAATAATTTATAAATAACTTAACAGAATGTATAAATAAAAGAAGAATTAAAAGCTTTTATTTTTTTATTTATTTTTTTGTAAGAAACACAAACCACTTAGCTTCTGACACTATACACAGGCAGAAAACTACATTTCCTTGTCTTTTAAAATAATTCCTATGGCTTTGAAAGCATAGTTAAGGCTCAGATTAGTTTTCGCTTCTTCAAATCATTGTTAGAGATTGTATTTTAAGCAGTGCAGAGTAAGGTATGATGATCCTAGCACTTGGGAGGTCGAGGTCTGAGGAATACCAAGAGTTTCAGGCCAGCCTGGGGTTGTATCACAAAACACTGTCTTGAAAATACCAAAAGAGGCCAGAGAGACAGCTCAGTAGGTAAGGGCCCTTGTCACCAAGCCGGTCAATGTGAGTTTGATGACCCGAGTGTGATCACGTGTCAGGAGAGACCAGCTCTTCAAAGTTGTCCTCTGACCTCCTGGACTGCCGAGCACGCTCGCATCCACATACCCACCACCACACAGTAAGTGTTAGAAAATGGGAAAAAAAAAAAAAAACACTAAAAGAAAGGTCTTCAAACCAGTGACTGCCTATCTACCATCCCACCCCCAACTCACCACGTAGCTCAGGCTGGTCTCAGGCTAGGGAGTCTCCTTACTCAGACTCCCCAACTTTTCTCTTAGAGTCTAGTTACTGTTGTTGAAAACTATAATAAACTCTTTAAGATGGAGATCAGAGAAATAAATAAAATGTGGACTCAGGGAAATAAAACAAACGAAATAAGACACGGGTATCAGCCAATCTCAAGTTCATAAAATAATTTTCCTAGAAACTATAAAAAGTATGTAAAACAAAAACAAACAAACAAACAAAAAACGCAGATGCTTAATAACCGTCTAACAGCCATGGCCAAATCAAATCTGCTGGGCAATTCCCAAACTCCACACAACATTAACATTGCAAAATGTAAGCACTGGATTCACCCAGACGTGTTAAAGCGGTTCCCAACGTTTTAGAAACGAATGCATTGCAGAAAGGCTATGAAAACTATGAACAGAAAGATAAAAATTATAAGCAAAGACAGGCGAAGGAGTTATGCTGTTTTCCAAACATCAACCTTTTACAGAAATTGAAGCCCAATTTAATCATTTCCCAACCCAGAACAGTTAATTGATATGCAACAGGTACCCGTTTGAATCCGATCGCTCACTACCGTGGACTCTACTTACTTTGCTTTCTGCCATTTACAAGCTTCATTAAAGACACCCACAAAGAGGTAACCAGTTGAATGGAGTTAGGCTCAGATAAGGAAAAAAAACAACAACAACAAAACAAAACAAAACAAAACAACTCGTAATCTCTACCTACAAACTGACATCCCAGAATGTCAGGTGGGGAAGGTACCCTTTACAGTCTACCATTATATATACAAGTCTCAGGTTGTGAAACAACGCACTTTTTGGAGTTGTACAATTACAAACACTCAACTCGACCCACTCCAAGGGGAGGGGGGGAATCCACCTGCAATCCTCATTGGTCCACACCGTTCCGGCCCACATGGTGTCAGTGGGTGTTTCCCTCTACACCAGCCGTCTCACTGGCTGTGTGGAAACACTGTTTAATAGGCTGTGATTTGGGGGATTGTCAAACTCCACGCCTCCTTAAGCTTGCCAATGGGCCCTAGATACTGGCGGTTACTCTGCGATTCAAAGGGCAAACTGGTAGCCTGAGATGCACGCCCCAAAAGATGTGCTCGGAGAAGGGAGCAGTGAGCCCCGGGCTGTGCCAGCCCGCCCTCCTCCTAGTCCCAGACCCAAGATCAGTCGGGTTGTTTGCCCCACGGCCACCAATAACAGCGGGCAGTGCGTTCTCCCAGCCGCTACGGTGACCGAGGGAGCAGCTCCAGCTAGTGTCTGACCGACCCAGTAGGCGGATCGGACTAGACAGGCGCCACCGCGGGCCGCCACCTTGGACGCCCGACGCCTCTAGGGAGGACGCAGTCCAGAGCGGCACTCTGTCGCCCCCCTCGACCGCGGGCACCGGCGCTTCCCTGCCGGCAGGACTTACGCGGCCTGTTCTTCCTCCCGGAGTCCATCCTCCTCCGCAGCCGGCATTTCTTGGCCGGAGAATCATGCTGGGCGAACAGCGGCTGCGGCTGCAGCTCGGACGGGAGCTGGAAGCGTGGGGCCGGCGGGTCGCGGCTGCTGGCGGCCGACGGGTGGAAGCCGTTGTGCAGCAGCCCGTTCACGGCGGCCGCGGCGCCCTCGGGGGCCCCCGGGGACTGCAGGGCCGCGCGCTCGTGTTGCGCGCCGCGGTCGCCCATGCCCGGGACCGGCGGAGCGGTGCGCGGGCTCCGGCTCTGGCAGCCTCGCTGGAGGTCACGGTCGGCCGTTCCCCGATCTTCCGATCCACCCTGGGGCTTGCTCTCCCGCAGCCTCGGCGCCGCGGTCGGGAGCTGGTGGCCCCGGCGCTCCTCCCCTCCTCCCGTCGGCGTCCCCACGTCTTCGGCGAGCTGGGCCCCGCGCACCGGGCTTGCTGCTCTCGCCCGCAGCGTGTCGGCATCGCGCGCAGCTGCGGGAACCTCGGTGGACCCCGGCCGGGGAGCCCGCCTCCCCCTCATCCCAAGGCCGAGCCACTTCAAATGCGGCTTCCTCGCCTCCCAGACCTGTCCCCGCCACTGAGCATGCCCAGTCCTACCCGCCACCGCCACCGACGAGTTTCAACGTGCGGAATGAAGTTCTCGGGGTTTGCGAAGAGGAGATAGGCGGATGGGGCTTTGTGTGGCGGAGCGAGCCTAAAGGGTACTGGGTGAGGTAGGCACGAGACAGCCAGAAGCCTCGGGAGGAATGCCGGAGGAAGCCAGATATTTGCAGAGGTTTCAGGTTTGCTAATCCTATCCCCAGTGGGCTAGTACCTTCACAAGGTCACCCATGCTACATCCCCGCCCCACGAAAGTGTGTGAGCAGGCGCGCGTGCGTTAATGTGACCAAACTACTCCCAGGTCTGAAGGGAGGGAAGAGAACAATTATTTATAGAGAGGTAGGCAGCCTTGGAGAAGGAGGGGAGTGAAATTCCTTGGTTGGCACACTCACACAAACAGCATGTGTTCTCGAGTTGTCGTTTGCAGAGAGGAAACCTAGGAAGAGAGAGAAAGGACAGTGAAGGACAAAACTAGGCAGGAATAACCGGTGCTAGAAGAAACCAAGTAAACAGAACCGATCCCAAGCTATAAAAAGCGCATTCCTCACCCAGAAAAGACCGGCAGGGGACAATGCCCTGTTCTGTTATTTATGAAATAAAAAGTTGCCTTGGTTATGAGAAGGGGAACCAGCACCATGATAGCCCTCAGAGTTAGCCCCCAGTTCCCAGTTCCGATTCCCACTGACACTGAGCAAAAGACAAAGTCAGTACTTAACACACCTGTTATAGGCAGTGCCCAGCAAGCGGGACACATTTGGGTATTGGGGACTTCTTGAGGCCTTAGCTTTTGTGTCTGTCCAAAGGGGACTCTTGTGTGTCACAAAAGTACCTAATATAACCTTTGCACATAATAAATGCCCACAAGAGTCTAATGTAGACATTAAAGTCAGGCTGGGGATATAACAGTCAGACACTTCTTATCATGGGATTCTGTCCCTACGAAGGAATAGAGAGAACATAACGGCAGGCTATTGTTTCCAATGACTATGAATACAGCGGGCAGAGGCCAGGCCCCTCACTGAATTTGCACATCACCAAGCTCAAACTAAGCTCTTTGACCCTCTGAAAACATCTGTATTAAAGAGGTGAGAACCGAAGTCTCCAAAGGCCAGCTTCAACAACTTGAACTTCCCTCTACCTTAATCCTAGCAAAAGTGACCTGTGATTAGCCTACCCACCCCTTGAACTAAATCCTCCATGGGTCCAAAACTGGCATTAGCTGTGCCCGGGGTTTACATTTGGTTTGAGGATTTCTTCTGGCAGAGCCCTTCCCAAAATCAACAGGTTCAGAATCAATGAGGCCACTCTGTTTCATCCACCTGTCATTTCAAATCAGGAAACCAAGGCACAGAGACATAACTGAGACTAAGACCAAAACTAGAACTTAATCCCTGTTTCCCTGCTTCCTTGGGCTTATATGATTTGAGAAATTGCCTTAGGTAATCCAGCCTCAGCCCATCTGATTTTTGTCCAGTTCTGTACAACTTGCTCCTTCAGGCTTATAATCTCTCCCTATTCCTATAACCCTTTATACCTCCTTCTTCTGGCTACAAAATACACATAGCCTACCTAGTAACACAGCCCTGCATCCCAACTACTCGGGAGGCTAAACCTCCTGAGGAGGAAGACCTCAAATTGAAGTCCTGCCTTAACTACTTAGTTCAAGTCAGTTTTCGTTACGTAATGAAACCCTGTCTCAAAAAAAAAAAAAAAAAAATGCTGGAGAGATGCTGGAGATGTCTAGCATTTGGCTAGCATAAGGCTCTAGGTTCAGTCCCTAGTACTGTTAAAGTAAAATGCATGTGTTCCCTTATATCTTCATGATCATAGTAATGGGACATCAAAGATGAAGTGGAATAATATAAATGTGCAGTCACATTCCACTTGGTCCCTGTGTCTCCCCACTGCTCCGATAAGCAGTTAAGTGTGCCTTGCATACTCTGTTAAGGCTCACCAGCATTGTATTCTGAGGAAGCTCTGGATGCTCACTTGAAACTAAACAAGGGACTGTGATCTTAGGGCTTCTCACTTCATGTGGTAAATTTACTAAAAAAAGCTTCCATTGCCACGTCTCAATAAGCAAATTCTCACAGATCTGAGCCGAGTAGATTGGCACTGTAGTGACTTCAAGGACACCTCCTCCAGCTTGATTTCACAGGCGTGGTGAGGGAGGCCTGAGCCAAGTGGCTCAGACCCAGTCAGGGCAGAAGTCCTGGTACAGAAAGTCTCTCACCTACTTCCCTTTCAAGCACAAGCCAGGTGACATCCCACAGGTTTATTCACGGGTATGTGTGGGTGGTGAACATGAGCCATCATGTGCTCCAGGAGAGCTAGAACAGTAAGGAGAAGGGAGAGCCACAATCCTCTTCTCCCCATCTCTGCCCATTCGCTGTCACTCATTTATTAAGTGTGTACTACGCTGAAGACCCCAAAACAGACTCCTGGGATACGAAGACAAAATGAATGCTTTTACTGCACTCGGAAGGTTACAGTTTACTGGAAACATAATAGATCATTCATTGGTTTTCTTGCTCAGTGTCAGAACAATAATCCAGAGTCTTCCCACTTTTTCTTCTGTTCTGTTTAGGGCTTGGCTAGGGCTAAGCCAGGCCATCACTTTATCACTGAGTTAGCACCCCAACTATCTTGTATTTTGAAGCAAGCACTCACCAATTTGCTAAGGCTGGTCTTGAACTCACTCTGTAGCTAAGCGGGCCTTGGATTTTTGGTTCTTTCCCTTCGGCTTTCTGAGTTGGATTGCAGGTCTATACCAATAAATCCAGTTGAAATTTTCTACTTTTCCTGCGGTTTGCTGTTGTTGCTATTGTTGTTTGAGTATCTCACTGTAGTGATGGCTCTCTGGCCTGGAATTAGATTTGTACCAGGGTGTCCTTAAACTTTTAAAGTCCTGCCTTCTGAATACTGACTGGGATTAAGGGCATGGGCTAGCACACTTAGTCCTTGAACTCACTTTGTAACCAAGGGTGGCCCGGAAATCTTGATTCTGTGGACTCTCCTTCCCAATTTTCTGGTTACAGACACTACACCCCACCCAATAGAGAATTTTTATGTTTTTAATGTTCTCTTTTAAAAGAGGGCATTGGAGTTGAGAGTGGGCATGGTGGCTTGTGTCTGTAATGCCAGCACTCAGAAGGCTGAAACAGGAAGATTGCCAGAAGTTCAAGGTCATCAAGGGCGGGGTAGTGAGATCCTGTCTGAGAGAAAGAAGGAGATCAGGGTTTTTGCCTCAGCCTCCCATGGACCATGGACTGTAGCATGAACCTGCTTGACTTCATTTCAACCTTCTTTCTCTCCTTCCTTCTTTTCAGCCCCCCACAAGCTTGTTTCCCCACACCCTGCCTCCCTCTCTTCCTTCAATTCTATGTGTGTATGTGTTCAAAATTACCTGGGGTTTGTAGTGCTAGGCATGGAATCCAACCAGGGCAGATATCCAATCACTGAAGTATGACCTTTACCTTGTAACCTGGTCTTATTTTTGCTTATTTGTTTGCTTGATTTGAGGCTCCACCCCCTCCCCGTGTGACCCTGCCTGGCCTGGACCTCCCTATGTAGACCAGCTTCCCTATTAACTGGAAGCAACTCTATTCTCTCTACTTCCTAACTTTATGCCCTAACACTTGCCGCAGTAACCTGATTTTTAATTTATCTATGTTGCCTTTTGTTGCTGTTTTCATTGTTGTGTTTTTTCTTTTTTCTCTTTTTTTGAGGCAGGCTCTCACTGTGTTCCCCTGGCTAGCCTGCAACTTGATGTGTAGACCAGCTGGCTCTCGAGCCCTGGGATTAAAGGTGTAAAAGCATATGACATCACACCTACCATCATGTTGGTTTTTGAGACAGAGTTTAATGAAATGATTCTATATTGGGCTTACAATTTCTTCTTTGTAAATTAATTTTTAGCTTAGCATACAAGATACTACGTTTTATATTATTACACTTCATTGCCATTTGTCCCCATTAATGTTAATTTCTGAAAAAAATAATCCGATAAAACTCATCCACTATGCCATCGTTATACTCAGTCATTGTATAGATTTTATTTACTTGGGAAAATAGTAATAAAGTCAAATATGGGCTTAGCCATTTAGCTCCGTGGTAGAGTACTTGCCTAGCAAGCACAAGACCCTGGGTTTGGTCCTCAGCTCTGGAAGAAGGTTGAAGATGGACACCAAATAAAGTTATATGTTCCCAAGCTTAAGCTAGTGAAAAAACAAAAACAGGGGTCCTTTGCCAACTTTGCAAAGCAGGAAGAAAAACAAAGAACCAAAAAAAAAAAAAAGAAAGAAAGAAAGAAAAAGAAAAAGAAAAAGAAAAAGAAAAAGAAAAAGAAAAAGAAAAAGAAAAAGAAAAAGAAAAAGATACAGGCCTGTGCTTTCCTGGTTTCAACATCAACTGACTTCTGAGCTCTAGCGCCATCATTGTTAAACTCTGGACACCAAGAGATCTAACAGAAAAGTGTTCACTGAGCCAATAGAAATACCAGAAGGGTCAGGTCCTGAGCCTTCCTCAAGGTCTACCAGCACACCGCCTAGACAGACATTTGAAAGAGTCTGTTAGGCCTGGAGTTCAGAGGTTTTTCAGTTCCCTTCTGGTTTTGGTTTTGACAGAAGGTTTCACTATATAGCCTTAAGCTTGTGACCCTCCTCCCAAATGCTAAGATTAAAGGCATGAACCCACAGGCTGGCTTAATTTAATTTTGATTTACCTGTACTCAATGTTTGAGACAGAGTTGTACTTTGTAATCTTAAGAGCATGCCACCAAATTCCTAAAACCCTTGGCATTTCTTGAGGGTTATAATATCTTTTATATGAATGACAGTGTCCTCACCCTCCCTTTTTGTATCATAACTGATTTTATTCTAATTAGGTAGCTCAGGGTGGGGCCAGAAACAGGCACCAGATAAGGCTAAGCACCAGAGAATAAGGAAGTGATCAGAAAATTAGAGGGCTGGAACTTTCTTAGAGGGAGGGAAGGCAGAGAATGGGAAAACAGGGTCTTACTTTAACCCAGTCTGGCTGGCACTTAACTATGCAGCCTAAACCGGTCTGGAACTCTCAGCTTATCTACACTGGAATTATAGACATGAATCATCACAGAAGATTGAGGGTTAAATTTTTCAGTCCCATCCAACAACCTGTGGATAAACTAGTTTAGAGACTACATTCTATAAAGCATGTGGATAATGGGCTCAAAAGAGACTAAAGCAGCAACCACACAGCGTGCATGGATCTGTACCAGATCCTTTGTGTATATGTTATAGCTGATAACTTAGTGTTTTGTGGGGCTCCTAACAGTGGGACCTGGTGTATCTTTGACTCTTGCCTGCTCTTGGAACTCTTTACCTTCTATTATATTCCCTTGTCCAACCTCAATATAAAGACTTTTACCTTATCTTACTGTATCTTGTTTTGTTGTATTTGGCTGTCATCTCTTGGAGGCCTGCTTTTTTCTGAAGAGGAAACAGAGGGAGTGGATCTGGGAGCGGAGTGCTGAGAGGAATGGAGGGAGGGGCAAACTGGTCTGGATATATTGCATGAGAGAAATCTATTTTCAATAAAAAGAAAGAGATTTAGTGAACTTCCATGCTGTTCTAATTTTTGTTCTCCTTTTGAGACAGGGTCATCTTGAATAACCCAGGGTGTCGTTAAACTGGCTTTGTAGCTGAGGATATCCTTGAATTCCTGATGCTTCTGCTTCCTGAGTGTAAACCTGTACCACCAAGCCTAGCACTCAAGAATAGATTTTAGAGATAACCCTGCCCCAAATTTTGCCAATGTATCCTTTTCATCTGACTCTTCATCTGAATCCTTTATAAGTAGGTAAACCTAAGTAAAGTATTTCCCTGAGTTCTTCCCTACATCAACAACAATAAACAGCTATAACATGGAAAGAAAAAAAAAAAAAGATACTTTGTTGTAGAGCCAAATATGGGTAACCATGGCTCATGAACACAGATTCAGGTTGCTTCAAATTCTTTCAAATTCCATGTTCCAATGCGGTAACAATTTCATACAGTTTTTATTTGTTTTCATCTTGCTTTATTTCAAATAAGGTAACTCTATCATATAACTCTGGCTGTCCTGGAACTTGCTATGTAGAGCAGGCTGGCCTCAAACTACAGAGATCCACCTGCTTCTGCCTTCTAAGTGTTTGGATTAAATACACAGATCACAGCGCTCAGCTTCATGAATCTTTTATAGTAAGAGAAAAAAAGAAAGCTTTAAATCAAGACAATTTAAAAATACATTGCTAGAAACATCAGGTAGGTGGGCAAAGACAAAGCACTAAAATCTGTTACAGATCTCCTGCTATATAGTGATATTCTTAGATTTTTAGATTGGTGGATGTGACTGGCTTGCTAAAAATACATTTCAAAAGGTTTTTATGATAGGCATAAGCAAGCTAGGTTGCTCATAGGAGTGGCTTTCAGAGGAACGAAAAATAGCCCAAGATAACTTAGCGTTGGTATAACATTTTAACTTCAAGATTCATGAAGTTTAGTCATTTGGCCACGTAGAATTTTCAGTACATATATTGCCATGGCTCCTTTTCCTCTTCCTTGGGAACCTAAATTCACGAGGGCAAATTTTGAACCCAGGAAGGAAGTTCATGGGATATCAAATCTACAGCACAGGTCACATACTTAGCTGGGACTTGCAGTTAGTATCTGAGCTACAGACAGCCTTTGGGGGCTGAGTCCTTGCTTAACCTGCCTTAAGTAACCTCCAGATAGAAAGTGTTTGAACTGAGTTGTAGGGTACCCACTTGCTGGACACGTGACCTGCCCCCACATCTGGATAGAGATGCCTTATGTGTTTTTTTTTTTTTTTTAATTAAAGTGGGAGGACTGAACAGTTGTTTCTCTCTTCTCCCACACACTTCCTAACTCTGCTGTGGTGTCTCCTTAGACAAAGTGCTTCTTCCATTACCTGAAAACCTTAGGCCATGGCGGAGGGTGCCTGTATAACATCCACTTCCTGCACTGCGTTCGCTTCATAACGGGTATTAGATGGCTTTGCTTCTCACTGGTATTTGCTTTCTAGCATCTTAGATTCTTGTTTATAAATCAGACTTTTTTTTTCTTCTTACAAGAATTCTGAGCTGGACATGAGTGGTGGCTGTACCATTGGATCCAGCATTCAGGAGGCAGAGACAAGAAGAGTAGGAGTTTGGGGCCAGGCTAGACTACATGGTGAGATCCTATGTCAAAAAGGCAAATAAAAGAGCTGACAAGATGGCTTATTTGGAAAAGGAACGTGGCATGCAAGCCTGGCAATGTTAGTTTTCTTGTAAAGGTCCTGACACCACCAAGTTGTCATGTGTCATGTGAGCCACGGGACTTGCACATGCACACACAACCAGCGATAATAAATTGCTTAGTAAGAATGTAGAAACAGGGGCTGGAGAGATGGCTCAGCGGTTAAGAGCACTGACTGTTCTACCAGAGGTCCTGAGTTCAATTCCCAGTCACCACATGTTGGTTCACAACTATCTGTAATGGGATACAATGTCCTCTTCTGGTGTATCTGAAGAGCACAACAGTGTACTCACATACATTAAATAAATAAATAAATCTTTTTTTTAAAAAAAAGTAGAAACAAGTAAAAATTTCAAATTTGATCCCTAACAACAACAAAAATAATCGGTCTCCAAATTCTATCCACAGTCTCTTATTTTATATGTAGATTAACACATAAAATATTTTTGAAGATCTATTTTCCTTTTAACTCTGGGTGTCTGTACTGACTGCAGGTGCTCGCAGAGGCCAGAGATGACCCCAGGGTGGCTGAATTTAGATGTGACTATAAACTACCTGACATGGGGACAAGGAACTGAATTCAGGTTCTCTGGAAGAACAAGCCAGTGATCGTACAGCCCCACTGACTTTTTAAACAAATATGTTTAACTGATGGCCACTGTTACAAGTAGTGAGTTTACAGACTTGGAGAAAAAAGTCCTGTCAATGAGCTTACATTGATTGACAAGCAAGAGGGGGGAAAACAACGTCCTCTTTCATTACAGAGTGTGCATTCTTCTCAGGGAGGAGGGGAGGAGAGGAAAGTAAGCGAGTAGGTGAGTAAATAAAGGCAGGCTGTTGAGAGACACGCCAAGTAAAATAGGATACAACACGGTAAGTGGAAGAGGAGTCTATTTCTAAGGGAGTAATAAAGACATCACATTTATGTTGGTAACTGAAGGTAGAGATGTGACCTGCCATGTAAAGAATTGGAAAATCAAAGTCCCATGATTCTAGGTGTCTCAGCTACTTTTCTATTGCTGTAGCAAATCGAAACCACCTCACCCAAGGCAATGTCTAGAAGAAAGCATGCAATGGGGGTTTAAATGGTTTCAGAGGATGAACGAGTCCATGATCATCATGGCAGGAAAGATGGCAGCAGCCAGGCAGCCATGATTCTGGAATGGTAGCAGACAGCTTACATTGGATCCCTAAATACAAGGCAAAGAGAGAGCTTAACTGGGAATGCATAGGTTTTAGAAACCTCAACGTTCACCCTAGTGACACACCTCCTCCAACAAGACCACACCTCCTCCAACAAGGCCACACCTCCTCCAACAAGGCCACACCTCCTCCAACAAGGCCACACCTCCCAGGTCTTCCCAAATAGACACAACAGTCAAACACAGGAGCCTATGAGGTCATTTTCCTTTAAACTACAACACTGCAGATGCTGGTGAAGAGGGTGTGTATGCTTGTCCTCAGGAATAATAGAAATGAAGGAGGTTGTTATATGGTAAGCGCTTCTAGACTTTTGGATTTTTCTTCCCTGCCTTATTTTCTAGGCAAATACATACACATAGTGAAGTGTATCAGCTACAACTAAAACTACCAGGATTTCTTTTTCTTTTTTTCATATTCAACACAGCCCTCAGCATTCTAATGACCAAGATGTATGGGAATTCCTACCCATCCCACATACACCAAGTTAATAGCTGCCAGTAACCTCCACCTGCAATTTAGTTCAGTTCTGCCTTGTTTCAGATTTCACGGGTCAAGATTATCAGTCTCATAAGACCTCTACTATCATCCAATGCTAAATGTAAGGGCCAGGCTGTGACCTCTATTTCTGACAAACCAGCTACAGAATTCCCTTGAACTGCTCCTTAGGTTTGATCATCTGACAGAGTGGCTTAAAAAGCCCCAGTGACTATAAAGGATATTGTTAGAATAAAGGCAGATAAAGAGATGCCGGGGTCAAGGTATTGGGGAAGGGGACATACTTTTTATTCTGCAAGAAAGTTATTAGATGGTTTCAGGGAAATCATAGTGAAGCTTTGAGAAGAAGGTAAATGCTCTAACTCTGACTATTCCCATCTCTCAACTCAGTGTAGACAATTGATACAACTGTGGTCCAACAGAGTTAATGTAAACTGGTCTAGAAATATTTTAGAAGCAGTATGACATACCTATAACCCCAGCACTCAGGATGAAGGGTAGGAAGATGACCTCAAGTTCAAGGCCAGTGTCATCTATATAGTGAGTTTCAGGCCATCTAGGGCTACATAGTAAGACCCTGACTCAAAAATATGTTTCTGGTAGAAAAGATGGTTTTAATATAGCATGCCTTCCCATAGGCTTACGTGTTAAACATTTCATCCCCAGCCGGTGATGCTATTGTGAGAGGTTCTGGAACCTTTAAAAGATGGAGCCTAGCTGTAAGAATTAAGTCACTGAGGGTGAGTCCTGTGCTCGTGTGCATGTGTGTGTCTCACTGGGTGTGTGTATGTGTGTGTGTTGGAGGGGGTGTATATCTTGTTCCTGATCCCTTCCCATCTTTGTCTCTGCTTCCTTCATGTTCTCCATAATGTTAACAGGTCTCCACTACCACAGCTCCTTCCATCATGATGTTCTGCCTGGTTATATGAGGACAAACACACCTAGGCTGAACTTTTCAAAATGTGAGTAACATAAATCCTTCCTCTCTGAAGCTGCTTCTGCCAATTGTTCTAGTACCGCAGCAGCACAGAGGTAATGAATACAAAAGGAACCAACTGTAAACCAATTTGAGGTTGCTGCCAGCGGCCAACAGTGGGACAACCTGAGCAAAAATAATTTGGCAATGTATCAAAACACGTAAAATCTGTTGAGATCTGCAAGGACATTCTGTTTTTTTGCTTGGTGCTGGGGATTGAAACCAAGGCTGGATCGCATGCATTCATTACAAAACATTTTCACTGAGCTACAACCCTAGCCCAAAATTATTGGTTACTGTTACAGAATGTTGATGAATAGATTTTTATTTTGGAAAGTGGTAGACCACAGGATATATAAAGCATTTGTTTTTCCTTTATTGTCTGTATCTGTTAGGTAGTTTAATAGTAATGGGGGAAACTTTCTTTTTATAAAGATGATTTTTATATAAAATCATCTCTTTATATAAAAGATGACTTTTTTCCTTTGAGACATGGTCTCACTTTGTACCCCTGGCTGGTCTGGACTTGCTATAGAGGTCACAAAGACCTCTCACACTTGTCATGGTCATATTGTCACCTTATAAAAATTATTCAGCTGAGATGATGGCCCCATGGTAACAGTGTGTCTTGACCAGTGTTCTATTGGAGACACCATGATCACAGCAACTCATAAAAGAAAGCACTCAGTTGGGGCTAGCTTACAGTTTCAGAGGTTTAGTCCATTATCATCATGGTGGAGAACATAGTGGCACACAGGCACTCATAGTGCTGGAGAGGCAGCCGAGAGCTCTACACTCTGATCCACAAGCAGCAGGGAGAAAAAGACACTGGGTCTGGCATGGGATTTTGAAATATCAAAGATCACCTCTGGAAACACACTTCCTCTAAGAAGGCCACACCCCTAATCCTTCTTCAATAGTGAAGAAGAAGCACTCCTGGATGAGCATTCAAATATATGCCCCTATAGGGACTATTCTTATTCAAACCACAAGACCAAGAACTTGAGTTTAATCTTCAGGACCCACATTGTGGAGAGAACGGATTCCTGCAGGTTATCCTTTGACCTCCAAATATGCACTATGGGCATGTGTGTGATGGCTTGTACATGTGTGCACACACGTGAGCATGTGTACATGTGTACAGCAATTAGTAGAATTAAAAGGCCATTTTAGTTGAGTGAAATCCAGGCACTGAGAAGGCTTCAGCAGGAAGATTCATGAATAGGAAGCCCCCATCTCGACCCATTTCCCAACACCAAAGTCTAAACTAAACCTAAAATTTTTGCGTAATTATTTGGTGTTTTTAGACAGGGCTAGCCTGGCAATCCCTATGTAGCCTATCTTGGCCTTAAACTCGTAAGCTTTCTCCCATCCTCTGCAGTGTTGGAACGATAGGCATTGCCCAGTGGAGTAGTTGGGAGAGATCATCTCCTGCTTCTGTTGAGGTTCTAGTCCTTCCCTCCTTCCAATAATGAAGTAGGCAGACATGGAAGAATATTCAAAATGAAGGTGCTTCATTACCAACTTGCAATTACAGTAGATAAACAGATCGCATGCAGGATTCACAACTGAAACAGAACAGGTTTGAACTCTTGTAACAGTAAGATGCAATCCCAGAGCCATAAGGTTCTAAGAACTGCTACAAGTCTGGGAAGCTCTCTGAAGATTTTAGGGTGTCAACCAAGAGCAGTCTTTTGAAGATGCCCAAAGAAAGTAGATAATTGACAGGAGGAACTGGGGTGTGTGTCTCTCATCGATAGGAAGTCTTAAAGCCAAAACCTGAGTCTTGGAGGCTGGGGCAAGAATGAATCTCTCTTCCTGAAGCAAATGGTTTGGTCCTGGAGGCTGGCTCAACTGAGCTCTGTCCACTGCAGAAACTCTTAATTGTCCTTCTCCAAGGAGGCTCCATACCTAGAACTTGGAGCTTTGGACTTCAAATGAGCTTGTTTCTAGTGCTCATCCTCGTTTTACATTGAGCTTTCAGAATTTTCAGTGTCTGCAGTCCTGGAGTGTCAGAGTGTATGAAGTGCTGACTGAGCCCTGCCTGGCTGACTGTGTGTTTGCAAATAAGGCGAGAGTTGTAACCAATCAAGGAAGCGCTATCAAAACTTTCTGTCCTGTTTGCTTAGTGGTGACCCTTGCATGGCTTCTGTCTGCTGCTCTCAGGCATGGTCAGACTTGAGGCTTTGGCAGTCAAGAACCAGGGTTTGTGTGCAACTGAAGGCTTTCTTTCTTTTGGAATTCCTTTGCCCTACAAATTTTATTTCTTTACCCATCAGAGATCCCTGAATGAGTCTGGAAGTTCCATATTAGGAGTCTCTCCTATGTATAGGGTGTTTTCTACCCTGTCTCTATGTTTCCCAAAATAAGGACTGTGAGACTCAAAGATTTGGCTGATCCCTGACTAGCTCATAAATTTATCATTCTGTTTTTCTATTCTAAGTTCTTCTTAGAACTGGCTGGTTACTTCTGCTCAGCTATCGTGCATCTGTCCTTCATCATGTCCTAGGGCACGTTCTCCCCTGCCTGGCTCTATCCCAGAATCATTTCCAACTGGATATCCCACTCTACACTCCAATCCCATTTACCAACACACTTTCTTAAGAATCTCAGCAGGACATAGTGGTTCATGCTTGTAACCCCAGGACTGGGAAGGCTATAGCAGGGGACATCAGCAACTTTGAGTCATAGTCTGGCATACACAGTGAATTCTAGCCCAGACTACACTATGAAAGTGAAACCTTATCTCAAATCCACAAAATGGAATGGATTTTTGCCAGGAGTGGTGGAGCATACCTTTACTCTTCTTAGGCAGAAGGCAGAAACTGGAGGTTTTCTGTGAGTTTGGGGCTAGCCAGGGCTACATAGTAAGTCCCTATCTTTGCAAGTCTGCCAGTAGAGACCAACTGCTTTTCAATATTAGAAAAGATCAAACACAGACAACATAGGAGCCAATTCATCTAGAGTAATGTCAAAGGACAAAATAACAGCAACCCTGCTTAATGGGTTTTATTTTTAATTATAGAATTGGGCAATACTTCAAAAAAATAGAAAATGTGTTCCAGTGAATTGAGCAGAAGTTGGTTTTAAGGCCAGGAAACAAAGAAAGCCAAAAACAAAAAACAAAAACAAAAACAAAAAAACCCCAACAAAACAAAACAAAAACCAACAAAAACCAACAACAACAACAAAAACAATAAAAATGAAAATCAAACCTAAGCTAGGTTGTTTGTAAGTAGCCCACATTGGCCTAGGACTCAATGTGTGTATCAGGATGGCCTCAAATTCAAGATCCTCCTGTCTGCTTGGCTTACAGACATGTGCCACCATGCCTGATTTGGTCACTTCAAGTTACTTTCCTTGTGAGGCTGGGACTGGGAGATGGGACAGTAGAGAAACAACTGATGGTTTGTGTTATTAATTGTTGGGTTACTTCATGCTTGATAGTTCTGTGTAAGGATTAAGTCAGGAAGGACTTCATTATTATGCCAATTAAAATTGACCAGTTGGAGAAATTTGATGTCATCTTTCTAATCCTAGTTTTTTAATGGGTAAAATAAATAGCTTGGGCTCTCCCTTGGTGGCTTAGAAGTTCAGACTAATTTTAATTTTCAGCCTGAGGTATTAGGGCCCAGTGTAAGAACTCAGTTCAGCCAGGTGGTAGTGGCACACGCCTTTAATCCCAGCACTCGGAGGTAGAGGCAGGTGGATTTCTGAGTTCGAGGCCAGCCTGGTCTACAAAGTGAGTTCCAGGACAGCCAGGACTATACAGAGAAACCCTGTCTTGAAAAAAACCCAAACAAACAAACAAAAAAGAACTCAGTTCATCATAATGATCCTCTGTAATTTTCATTTAACAATAGTATTTGAACTTATTTTCAACAGGTGTTTCTCATTTAAATATCTTGTGGGACTCCATGGCACACACACAAAAAATGTATTTTTCAACTTCCTATTTTTGTGGCATTCAGCAATATTTATTGTGCTATTTTTGTGGGGTCCAGAATTTGAAAAGGACTCAGCAGGAACAGCTCACGCTCAGATCCATGGTGACTGGGTGGCTGAAATAGCTACAAATAGTTGGTCTGGCTCAGCGGCGACCACAGAACTGTCCTGTTCTTAATGTCCTTCTTGCCAGTCCAAAGGGGTCTTACGTCAATTACAAACCATAAGGATGGAAACCTTCACGAACATGATCAATAACCACGAGGGATCCTCATCTCCTTCATATGAAGACAATGAGCAGTTGGGGGTCTGAAGCTCTCAAGGGGGGGTTGAGCAAACCTGATTGTGCTGGTAGCTTTCTGACTTGCAGCTTTCAGATCTGTGTTGCTCACAAGCTACCCTACTCCATCATATTTCCTCCAGCAGTTGAAAGGCACAAAGGCAACACCAAAGCCTTAACTAGCTTCAGCCACCACTCCCCATGCCCCCTTACCATATCATGTCTACTGATACTGAAATGTCCTCGAGAGTTCTTTCATACCAAAGTCTGAAGTTTGAGTGATTGGACATCTTGGGCTGACTGTTCACTATCTTATGTCCATATGCTATCTTTGTTTGGCTGTCTTGCGTTTCCTCACAGCATGGCAGTTGCCAGTAGTTAGACTTAGGTGGGATTAGCTTCAAAAATGTATATTTTTACTGTTTTGATAAAAGACACTGAATCCTAGAGAGGTGGCTCAATGGTAAAAGTGCTTCCTGGTGTCCTCTGACCTCCAAACAAACACTATAGCACTATGGTATAATTCCCCCCTCCAAACATTATAGCCACTAAATTCTTAGTTGTTAATATTTGAATGGCTTCTTTCTTTTTTTCTTTCTATTTTTTTAAACGAGTTCCCTCCTCCAATATTCCGATATTTTTGAAGAGAAATATAAAAGTGCTTCCTATTCTTTTCTTTTTTAAAAAAAGATTTATTTATTTATTTATTTATTTATTACATGTAAGTACACTGTAGCGGTCTTCAGACACTCCAGGAGGGGACGTCAGGTCTCATTATGGATGGTTGTGAGCCACCATGTGGTTGCTGGGATTTGAACTCAGGACCTTCAGAAGAGCAGTCAGTGCTCTTAACCACTGAGCCATCTTTCTAGCCCAGTGTTTTCTATTCTTTTACCCTAAAGAGTTATATTAATATTCTAGCCAGGGAAGCAGGGAGGGTAATTACAGATCTTCACCTCTCCCTCATCTTCTCCAAATCCAGCCATCCAGTCTCATCCCCCATTTTTGTACAGATCACCTGCTGTGGCCTCCCTCCCGCTCCTCTGTTCCCATCTTCAGTGGATCTTCTACTCTAACCTTCCTTCCCACTCATCCTGTTATCCCAGCCCCCAACTCCAGCAGGCTTTCTCTGGAAACCCACCAGCCAAGCTGCCAGAAAAGCAAGCAGATAAGCCAGCTTCAGATTGTCACTCTCCATCCCCTTGTCCTTTACATCCAGTCTCCAGTGTCATCCCCAGCACTGTAGCAGACAACCTGTTGTGATCTCTCCTTATTCTCTGTCCCCATTCCCAGGTAATTAAGATCCTGGTGGAACAGCCTGCTTTCTTCCTCCCTGTATTTCCCTCAGCTCCCAGACCCAGCTCATTTCCATTCCTAAGCTTCAGCTCTCATTACCCAGAAACACATTTTACCCAGAACCCCCAGCGGCCACACCTCTCAGGATCCCAGAAGAGTTCCCTACCAGGTAACACAAAGCTACCAAAACCTTCTAAGAACCAGTGAGGACAACAGAAGATGAGGAACACCCAACCAATAAAGACAAGACCAGACGCCAGTACCTAGAATTACAATCTTCTTAAACCCAGATACCTGGAAGCAGCATAAAAACACAAACAATAAAAATTTGGACAATGTGTCTCAACTGGAGCCCACCAACCCTATTCTAATATAGTTGAAGTACCAAAAACCTTAAAATAGCTTTATAAATATACATAGGTTCTTAAAGAGGAAATGAATCAATTCCTTAAAGAAATCTATGAAAACACAAACAGTGAAAAGAAATGAATAAAACGGTTCAAGTTACTGGTCTATTGCTGTGAAGAGATGCCATGATCAAGGCAACTCATAAAAAACAAGCATTTAATTGGGGAGCTGCTTGCAGTTTCAGAGGCATCGTCCATTATCATCACCGTGGGCACACATGGTGTTAGATAAGTAGCTGAGAGTCCTACACTCTGATCCACAGGCAGCAGGAAGAGAGAGCCTGGGCCTGTCGTTGGGCTTTTGAAACCTCAAAGTCTACCCACCACCAATGACACACTTCCTCCAATAAGCCTGTATCTCTTAACTCTTTAAATCCTACCACAGAGTTCTACTTTCAGGTGTCTAAGCATTCAAATATAGGAGGCTAAGGGGCCATTCAATCCAACCATATCCTACTTGTCAAAGTTAGTTGAAGATCAGATAAGCAACTTAAACAGACCTATAACTCTAGTGAAATAGAAGCAGTAATTAAAGATCTCACCAAAACAAGCTCAGAGTTAGATAGTTTTAACATGGAATTCTACTAGACTTCCAAAAAAGGAATTAATGCCAATACTCCTCAAATTATTCTACAAAATAACAACAAAAAAACCATTGTCAAGTTCATTTTATGCGACAATAGTTACCCTGATTTCCAAACAACATAAAGACCCAATAAAGAAAGAGAATTACAGACCAATTTTCCTTATGAACATAGATGCGAAAATTCTCAATAAAATAAGTTTGAATTGAATCCAAGAACACATCAAAAAGACCATCAACCCTGATTAGGTAGGCTTCATCCCAGAGATGCAGAGATAGTTCAATATTTGAAAATCAATAAATATAAATATAATCCACCATGTAAACAAACTGAAAGAAAAAACCCACATGATCACTTCTTTAGATTCAGAAAAAGCCTTGGGGTGGGGAGACTTACACCTCTTCCTGATAAAAGTCTTGGAGAGATTAGTGACACAAGGGACATACTTCAACATAATAAAAGCAATTTCCAGCAAACCTATAGCCAAAATCAACTTAAATGGAGAGAAATCAAAGCAATTGAACTAAGATCAGAAACAAAACATTATCTACTCTTTCCATATCTATTCAATATAGTACTTGAAGTTTTAGCTACAGCAATTAGGCAACTGAGGGAGATCAAGGAGGTACACATTGGAAAGGAAGAAGTCAAAGAATTGTTATTTGCTGATTATATGATAGTGTACATAAGTGGGCCTTTAAATTCCACTGGGGAACTCTAACACTGATAAACACTTTCAGCAAAGTGGCCAGATACAAAATTAACTCATAAAAATCAGTAGCCCTTCTGTATATAAATGACAAATGAACCGAGAAGAAATGGGGAAATAACACCTTTCACAATAGTTCCAAATAATATAAAATATCCTGACGTAACCCTAAGTAAGCAAGTGAAAGACCTGTATGATAAAAACTAAAGTCTTTGAAGAAAGTTGAAGAAGATACTAGAAGATGGAAAGTTCTCCCATGCTCATGGATCCATAGGATTGACATGGTAAAAATGGCTACCCTGCCAAAAGCAATTTACAATTCAATGCAATCCTCATCAAAATTCCAACACAATTCTTCACAGATCTTGAAGAGACAATTTTCAACTTTACATGGGGACATAAAAAACAAAAACAAATAAAACCATCCCCTCCCCCAAAAAAACCCAAAAATGAGAATAACAAAAACAATCCTGAACAATAAAATAACTGTAGGTCTCATCACTCCTGGTCTCAAGTTACACTACAAAGCTATAGTAATAATAATGATGATAAAACATGGTATTGGCATAAAAACAGATGTGTTGAATTGAATGCCCAGACATAAACCCAAACAAATATGGATACCTGATTTTGGATAAGGAAGCCAGTATGTAAATACTGGATAAAAGACAGCATCTTCAATGAATGGATGTCTGCATGTAGAATAATGCAAACAAATACATTCCTATGCAAAACTCAACTCCAAATGGATCAAAGACCTTAACTTAAAACCAAGTACACTGAGCCTGATAGAAAAGAAAGTGGAGGAATAGCCTTGAACTCATTGGCACTGGAGGGAACTTTCTGAACAGAACACCATTAGGACAGGCCCTAAGATCAGCAATTAATAAACAGGACCTCCCAGCTGGCTGGAAGACACCCAAGTGCAGCCTTGGCAGAGGAGCACTACTGCAATGAACAACTATGTAATGGAGAGGTGGGAAAGACAGAAAAACAGAGCAGTGCATGAGCAAGGAGGGGTAGAACTGGAGACGTGATGGCAGTGACAGGCGAGAGACAGGGCTGAGGTCAACATGCTGTCGCTACCCCGTAGGATCAGTGAGATGCTGTATAACATCCCGAAGCTTATGTAGACAGAGACTAAGCCCACTAACCTGCTACTTGGTAGCGGGATCCCGCTGGCTCTGGCCAAGGACAGAGGCAGAGATTAGGAAAGGTTTACTTTCTGGATTGAACTTCCTCAGAGAACTACCGTGGCTCACGATATCACCAGAGGCCCTGTTGATGTCTGTGGTTCATGATGCTGCCATAGATCTTGATGAAGCCTCAGATCCACGTGGATTGATGTAGTCTGTGTTGCGCTCTATGCCTCAGAGATAGCCTCAGGCTTTGCCGCCTGGCAGCCACTGGAGGAGGCCGGGGCATGCTGATCTGAGTGGGACATGTAACCACTTGAGACTATGCGGAGGCTTGTGGTCCACACAGCTGCAAAGGCCAAGGACTATGCTGATGTCGGCAGCAAGTGATACCACCAAAGCACAAGTGAAGGCCAGTGGTTGGGATTGAGGCCTGAAGCCTTAATGTCCCAACAAGAGTTGGAAGAGCTAGCCTAGCACTTCACAGGGCTGAAGCACAGTGGCTCCGGAGGTGGTGGTGGTGGTGGTGGTGGTGGTAGTGGTGGTGGTAGTGGTGGTAGTGTGGGTATAGGAGAGCCAGCCCCACGGTCATATGAGAGTGTCCCCTTCCCCCGTGGTAGCAACACCAGTCTATGGTGGTGGTAGTGGCAAGGGCAAGGGAGAACTAGCCCGTGTATGCTCCTGCCACTGCGCATACCTCTTTCGCTGATGGCTTCTGGGGCAGATGTGAGAGAATACTTATCCTCCCTTGAGTGGCTGGCTGGTCATTAGGAATTTGACCATGCTTAAGTGAACATATGGACCGCACAAAATAGATGCCCCCCATTTCTTCTCTTTTCATGTGTACGTGGGGAGAGGTCACAGGGGAAGTGTGACAGACATGGGAAGAGAGCACAATTGATCAGGGCATGTGATGTAAAATTCCCAAATAATAAAATATAAATATATTTTAAATATATATTATAATAATAAAAAATAATAAATAAGTAATAAAAATAAATAGGGCCTCATGAGACCAAACAGCTTCTGCATAGCAAAGCACACTGTCAGTTGGACAAAGTGGCAACCTAGAGAATAGAAAAAGACATTCACCAACTACATCCAATAGAGGTGCTTTAGGCTGGCCTCAAACTCAGAGATCTGCCTGCCTCTACCTCCCAAATGCTGGGGTTAAAGGCAAGAGCCACCACTGGCTCTTATTTCCTTATTATTCTTTAGATGCCTGTTTGTTTTCTTTCTTTCCTCTTTAATAATTTATTTTGATTTTTATGTGCTTTGGTGTCTTGTCTGCCTGTATGTCTGTGTGATGGTGTCACATCTTAGAGTTAGAGGTAGTTATGAGCTGCCATGTGGGAGCTAGGAATTGAACCTGGGTCTTCTAGAAGACCAGTCAGTGCCACCAATCACTGAGCCATCTCACCAGTTATGCCTGCTTGTTTGTTTTCTAATGAGAGAGAAAGAGGGGTGGATTTTATAGGAAGGGAGGTGGGGAGGATTTGGGGGGATAGAGGGCAGTGAACCCATCATCAGGATACATTGTGAGGATAAAAACCGTTTTCAATCAAAGGAAAAACATTATATTAAAATATGCTAAAATACACTGTGACACTGGGCCAGCTGGCAAAGCTCTTTGATGACCAGCTGTATGTCCTTGAAGGACACTCAGTGTACTTGACCTGACCTACATGATTGCGCCATATCTGCCAGGGCTGCTGGATGCCCTTCAAACTTTCATCTCCTTGGCACAAAGTGTCATGTTAAGTGAAGTTGTCACTGGATATAAGACATTCCGGAGAAATGTTTTCATCTTGTAATGTGTCTTTAAATTTTTTCCGCATTTATCTTGAGCCAACTTCAAAAGGAAGAAGGGAAGGAAAGGGAGGTGATCTCTGTATTCTACAACAAAAGGATGTGTTTTTGGGGTGGGGTAGGGATTATAGAAATGGCATTTAGTCCAAATCTTTGTCTCGCCTGTCTAGCTGTGAGATGATGTAAGGCAAGCTGCCTAATCGTTTTCTGCTTCACTTTTCTCAGGGTTAAAATGGTCCTTATAGACAATATCTATCTTATAGAGTCACTGAAAGACTGAAGTGGTACATGAAAGGCAATTTGGGTAGTGCCTGGAAAATCGTGTCCAATTAGCCGCAGTTACAATTGTTGATTTGGAGAAAAGTATTTATTGGAACCTGCCGGTGACAGATGTTGGACTGGTAGAAATAATAACTAGAAGAAAGCACAGTTCCTACTGGGGTGAGAGTGATAGGCGTGGAATATGAGTGGGAAGTGGAAGTAGGATGGTGGAGGAATTCACACTCATCTAGGAGTGGAGAGCTTGGTGCATTTTCCTTCTTACGGGGTGGGCAAGAGATACTCCCTGTGGAGGTGATATTTAATTCCAAGCATTAAATGAATGAGTAGATATCTTACCACATGTGTAGGCAAAAGGAAGAAAAGGGAAAGCTATTCTGGATGTACACACACACACACACACACACACACGCACACGCACACGCACACGCACGCGCACGCGCGCGCAAGAGAGCGATCGCATATCCACACTACTCTGTGCTTGTCAGGGAGCATAGAAAGTACACGGTGAGGTTGGGTTGGGGAGGATGTTGACGTAAGTGAATATAATGCACAACGTGTTTGCATGATGAGTACAGAACCCAACCAAGCACTGCAAAGATATGAGGGTGAACCAAGATGGTTCCTGCGGCAGATGGCGGTGACAGCTCTTTCCTAAGCAAAGCATGAGAGTTGTTTCCAAAGCAATGGCTTCTTGTAACAGGAGGCGTGGACATCTTATTTCAGGAGCCTCCACATACCGAAGAGAAGAAAGCAGTCAGGTTAACATATCAGAAGGAAAATGGGTACATTTGGGGGTGTGCATGGTTCAAAGTATGGGGCATATTTAAAAGATTAATGGGTGGCTAGGAATGCCTCTGGACAAACTTTGCATGTATTATATATAGTTTTAGTAGAATATAAAAGAAAGGATAGTTTTTGAAAATGTTTTCTAAGATTTACTTATTTTATTTTAAGTGTATAGATATTTTTCCTGCATATGTGTATGAATATCTTGTGTGTGCCTGGTGCCCATGGAGGTCAGAAGAGGGCATTTGGTCCCAGATGATTGTGAGCCACCATGCGGGTGCTGGAGTACAAACTTTGGTCCTCTGGAGAGCAACTCGTGCTCTAACTGCTGAGTCACTGTCCAGCCTCAGGGTTTTTTGTTTTTGTTTTTACTTTTCAAATAAGTTCTCAGTATGTAGCTAAGGCTCACCCTGAACATGTGGAAATTCTCCTGCCTCAAGCTCCAAGTGCTGGAATTATACGCACAAGCCACTCACTCTGCCTCCTGACACTTTGGGCTTGCATGTGTGCATGTATGTATAGTAATACACATGCATGTGGAGGTCAGAGGTCCAACTCTGATAACTTTCCTCAAGCTATCCACTTTTATTTGAGACTGGGTCTTTAACTGAGACCTCGGGTTAGTCCAATAGACTAGGTTGGCTGCCTAGCAAGCCTCAGGAATCTGCCTGTTTCTGCCTACCCCACACTGGGATGATAAGTGTGTACCACCATGCCCAGCTTCTTATGTGGACACCGGAGATTGAACTCTGATCCTCAGGCTTGCTTGGCAAGCACTTGACTGTGCTATCACTTTAGCTCCTGTTTTTGTTGTTGTTGTTTGTTTGTTTGTTTGTTTTTTGTTTTTGTTTTTGTTTTTGTTTTTTTTTTGAGGCAGAGTCTCATATAGTCCAGGCTGGCCTTGAACTCTTGGTTATTCTGACTACATTTCAGAAACGATTGCTGCGGTGATAAGTGCGGTCCACATCTAATTTTATTCAGTTCTGGGGATCAAATCCAGGGCTTTGTGAAGGCCACAAGCACTCTACTAACTGAGCTACATCTCTAACCCCCAGAAACTTTTTTGAAAGTTTGTTAATAAGTTGCCCGTCCAGTCATTGGAGTTAATAAGGAAGCTGCCCACAACTGAAGATCTGTGGGCGCAATTAGCTGTGCTTTGATCTCTAAAGGAGAGTAGGCTAAAAGTCCTTGAAGAAGTGTATTTGAGGTCTGGCTCCTATGTGCCGTATGACAGATTGATAGATGACCGTCATCAACCAGAGAACCAGTTAGGGAATATGTGCAGCCATCTAGGCAAGAGAGCAGTGGGAGGGGAAACCTAGGGTGGCCCATGCTTTTAGGCTTAGGAGGTCTGAGCAGATGAAAAAATACGATCAATTAGAGAGAATGCCATATGGTCTCTAATGTGATCATTATAAACACTGTATAGTACCATAGGAAAAAACCCACGAGCCTATATTAATTGACAAAAGCAACCAAGTCACTTCTGCACCATTTAGGACCGGATACCCCCTCCCTGTGTTGTACATAGCAAACAGATGAGGTCCTGGGTTGCTGTGTAGTTGGTGCACTGAATCAGAGTGAACACAGTCCACCTTTTCTGTATGTGTGACTATCCTTTCTTAATTCCTTCACAGCCCCAGTTGGGGTTTTAGGACCAAACCATGATGGGCAAGACAGGGCAGTCTAGGTATTTGGAAAGGCCATCTCTCAAAACAAAACTCCACCCCCACAACCCAAAGCACACATTACATTCTATTATTAAATTTTATTTATTTATCTTTATGTGTGTGTGCGTGCGTGCGTGCATGTGTCTGGGTACAAATGTGGAAGTCAGTAGACAACCTGCGGATGTTGGATTTCTCCTTTTACCATGTGGGTTCAGGTGACTCATCGCAGCAGCCCAAGCTCTTAATAATTCCAACACCTCAGTGGCTTTATTCAAGAGGAGTCTATTTGTTGTTCAGTGTGGTTGAGTCGGGGTTTTGGAATCTGAAATCATTTTAGAATTCTTGGGTGTTTCATGTAATAAGTAGAGAATGGGTAAAAAAAAAGCATCAAAGATGGTGTAGAATGTTTTCAGGATTCTATCTGTCTTAGGACTGTTCTATTGCTATGACAAACCATGACCAAGAAAAGTTATAGAAGGAAGCATTTAATTGATAGCTTGCTTATAGTATCAGAGAATGAGTCCATAGCTATCATGGTGGAAAGCATGGCAGCAGGCAGGTACAAGTGTAGGAACTTGTACCTACAGGTAGGCATAGGGCTGGAACAGTAGCTCAGAGCTTAAATATGATCCATGAACATGAGGCAGAGGGAGAGAGAGAGAGAGAGAAAGACAGAGAGAGAGAGAGACAGAGACAAAGAGACAGACACAGAGAGAGATACAGAGACAGAGAGAGATGGAGACTCTACCTGGTATGGGCTTTTGAAGTCCTAAAGCCCACTCCCAACACACCTCCTCCAACAAGACCATGTCTACAAGACCAATATCCTCTAACAAGGCCACACCTCCCAATCCTTCCCAAACAGTTCCACTAGCTGGGGATCAAACATTAAAACATATGAGCTTCGGGGTAATAATTTTCAAACCACCAGAATAGTTGAACAGAATAGGACAACTTGCCCCAGGTTTAGTTGGCCTGGACTAAATTATATTCACCCTCAGTTAATTGTAGCACAGGTGAGAAATGCTTATCTTAATGCTTAGGAGGAAAAAAAATGAAACGAATTTGGAAAACTCATGAACATGCTCTGCTATTTTTTCCTTTCAGCCAATATTTTTTTCCCTTTTCCCACACATTACATGCCTTTTCCCACCATGAAAATCAGCAAACTACTCAAAGACACTATTCAACTAAAATCCCAGGGTGTTGCTGTCTAACATGTAACTTGTTCATCTAACACAGATGTAATTTTTTCTGATAGAGTAATTTAAAAAGCAGAACTCTCAAGCCATACATGGTGGAGCACACCTTTAATCCCAGCACTAGGGAGGCACAAGCAGATGGATCTCTGAGTGTGAGGCCAGCCTGATCTACAGAGTGAGTTCCAGGACAGCCAGGACTACACAGACAAACCCTGTCTCAGAATAGATAAATAAACAAACCAAGTCAAGCTTGAGCTCTCTACTTCCTTAGCCTTCCTCATCTCCAAATACATAGTAGCATGGAGAGACATCTTCAGTGTCCAGTTTGGAAAAGAAAAATGAAAGACATCAGCTGCCACTGACCTAAAGAAGCTAAAAGATTGTTTCCTAGATCAGAAAACTTAGGTGAATTTATTTTTTTTAAAAAATTGGGAGCAGACAGCAGCTGGTGAGATGGCTCGATAGTTAAAGGCACTGACAACATGACTTTGATCTCTGGGACTCACATGTTATAATGAGAGAACTGACTTCTGCAAGTTCTAGCCTTCCATAAATGCAACATAGCCCCAGCCCTCCCACACCCAAGTAAATACATGTATAAAACTATTGATCCATATTCATTATACAAAGTAGAAAGTTTCAAGATGACGTTTTTGTTGGTCTTCGAACATATGTACTTTGAAAGTCTTCTCTCCAATTAACCTTTCCACCTCTTTCCTCGCTCCTCTTTCAAAATATGTTTACTTTCTATAATTTTTGAGTGTGTGTATTTGTGCGTATTCCACATGTAAGAGAAAACACAGGATTCGGGGTCTGGCCTTTTTCATTTCATGTGATCTCCGGTTATTTCTACTTTCCTGCCCATGTCAATTTCATCTTCATGGGAATCCATTGCATTCTACATTAGCTGAGAAAATCCTTTCAGTCATCTGTGCTTGTGTTGGAAGGTGGTTTCGTGCACTGTGTATTCAGATGTTGATTACGGTGCCCAAGGTCTACTATTGTCAAGCATTTCCTATCTCAATGTTGTGTAAAACATTGTTTTCCATCACCTCTGATAGGTTAATATAGAGCTGATCAGCCAATAGCTGGGCAGGAGAGGATGAGGTGGGACTTCCGATCCCAGTGAGGCTGGTGTAAAGAGGAGAGACAGAGGAAGAAGGAGGTGCCAGAGTGAGCCCAGGATAATGCCACGTGGCTGGGATATAGGCCAGGGCATCTGGTTAGAATAGTGCAAAATTTGTCCAGCTTAGTGCCAGATGCTTGTTAATAAATATACTAGGTCCCCATGGAATTTATTAGGAGCAGGGGCAGGTGTAGAAACCCCATACTTTTACATGTCCATACTATAATCTCATTTTGTTCTGTGGTGCTTCCCTTTGTGGTGAGGCTTCAGAGGTTGGTGATTGGGAGTGTGCTTTCTCTGAAGTTATGTAGATTTTGGAGTCCGTTCCCTTCTTAGGGGGGCCTGAGAGCTGTTTTATTCCTCTACTAGTCTTTATCCCAGACTTTTGTTTTCTATGGGAACACAACTTCTTAAGAAATGTGAGTTTACATTTCATTCATAAACAGTTCCTCTTCCTCAATGCTTTCTTGATCTATTCTGGGTCTTTTTTTTTGACTTGTTTTGTTTTGATGTGCCCCCTCTTTGATAATGCAGCTTCCTGGCAGTTCCTGTGATGTTTCCAGCACCTATGGGAGGTCTACAATTCGAATGTGCTCTTTGCCCGTAAAGTTGTAAGTGAACAGGTGTTTGTTGCTATAGATTCTTTTCAGTACAATTTCCTACAATTTGAGATCTACAAGTAGTTTAAGATTCCCAACTAACATTTTCTGAATTTCCTCTTTGCAAGTTGCCAGTACTTGCTAGCCAACTGTAGTCAATATTCACAAACAGTTTGGCTCCCTGTCGTTGCTTCCCTTGGACTTGACAGATCAGTAAGCATATGGCATGCCTTCTAAGTTATTATTACAACGATTATTGCCAAGTGCTTTGCCACTGCAGATCACAGACCGCCAACTTTTCTGCCTCTCATGTCAGCTTTCTTTTTCCCCCCCATAACTGGTAGTCAGTGTCACCTTTGTTTGTTTTGTAAGGGTTTGAAAACCGCTGAAGGAAGACCCCAGACTCATAGTATGCAAAAACAAAGAGTGTTTATTCTGTAGAAATAGACAGCATGTAGGGGGTCAACCATTCTTTGAATTGCCGACCCCAGACAAAGGCACTCAGGCCTTCTTATAGGGAACAGGGGGAACTCTCCAGAAGGATTAGGTAATCTAAAAATTCATTGGTGGGTGTTAGGGAGTGACAGGTGATCAGTGGTCTACATTTCGATACCATGCGCAATCAACCATGTGACGAAATAGGGCTCGGGCGCAGATGGCCCATTTAGAGATAAGCTAGTTCCCCATTTCTGTGGTTATCCCCTGGCTGTTCTTTGGGAGGGGGTTGTATGATCTTGTTCTGTGTTTTATAGTCTGTTCCCAGAGCTGGTATCCTAAGACTTCGCTTTTGGGACTTCCGGTCTGTTCCTGAAGCTGGTGCCTCACAGGCTTTTCTGAAATCAGGCCCAGTCCTTAAATGGAGACAAATGGGGTCCTTAGATGGAAGCAAATAGAGTTTGTGTTGCCCTTTCAGTTTATTTTTAGCCTTTTCGAGACCAGGGTCTCTCTGTGTGTCCTTGGCTGACCTGGAATTCGCTAAGCCCTAGACCAGCTGTAGACCAGGCTGGCCCCGAACTCACAGCTATCTACCTGTCTCTGCCTCCTGAGTGCCGGGATCAAAGGCGAACGTCAACATCGCCCAGCCTATTTTACATTTTTGTTATAACAACATTCTACTTCAAGGTCTCATTCATGGTTTTATTCATGACATGAGTGCGGCCTGTATGAAAATGACTTTCGAATTTCAGTGGCTTGAGACAATGAAGAACCACACCAGCACTCAATCTGCAGTTCATCTGTAGCCTGGGCTGGCCTTCCAAACTCGGGGAAATCCTTCTGCCTCACCCTCCAGAGGACTGGGATTACAGGCTTTTGTTGCCATGGCTGCAGTTTACTTATTTTACATTACTAAAAACGAGACATATCACATAAATACTGCCTGGCTCTAAGACAGATAGATAGTAACAAAGAGGACATTTGGACATGCACTCTATGTATGTATGTATGTATGTATGTATAGGAATAAAAAAAAAAAAACCAAGCAGTTCAGATGTTAATGGTGAGGGTCTGGGAACCTATGGGTGATAGATCTTCAGGATAATCTTTCTTTATACTTCTAATTTTCATTCTTATGGGATATGTCTAAAGTGTTTACTATTGTGTACGAGTGTTTGAATGCATGTATGTCTGTATGTGCACCATGTGTACATGTATGCCCCATTCCTGCAAAGGTCAGAAGAAGGTGCCAGATAAGCCACCATGTGGATGCTGGGAACTGAACTAGGTCTTCTTCAATAGCAGCAAGTTCTCTTCACTGACAAGACATCTCTCCAACCCCAAATAAAAATTTAAAAGCCTTCTATGTGGAAATATGGAATTATTGTTTGAATGGATATAACTTAAAAATTCATAAAAAAATAAATCTACATGAAAGTCACTCCATCTTACTTTTTTTTTTAACACAATGTATTGATTTCAATTTGAGAACACATCCAGATTTGTTCCAGTTAAGTGTTCTGTAATAAAGTTGTCGGTCTATTTCTGGCAAGCACACCTTCCCACAAGCTTAAGTCATGTGGGCAATTCAAGATAAAAATAGTTCCGATTCTGTTATTGGGATGCATTGCATGTGCCTAGTGTAAAAGGATGTCTTGCTGGAGAGGGGGCTGGTCTGGATTTGGACGACAGACCCAGAGAAGTCCTTGGGTCTCACACACTTGTGCTCTCAGTCAGAACAGCCACAGGGCAGCTATAGGGCTTCGCAGCTGCTGCGCTTTCCAGTCTGTCCTGAAACAACTGAGGCTTGATCTTCACATGAGTTTCCATTTAGGTTTGAGTGGCCAGTGCTTTTATCTATATCTTGCCAGCCTCATTCTTTAAGTTGAAAAGATTCTTCTTTAATATAAAATTGCCCAAAATAGCAGAAGTTAGTCTTAGTAGGCAGGCAAGCCTAAGGTTATTAGATAATATTTTAGTAATAATAATAGCAATCCTAGCTATGATTTATTTATTGTAAATGATAGCTGTTTTGTATGGAGAGACGGCTCAGTCGTTAAGAGCACTGTTAGGTCAGAGTTTGCTTCCAGCTTTCACATGGTGGCTCACTCGATAACTCTGGTTTCAAGAGATCTGGTCTGCTAGATCTTCTGACTACCTTGTGTACCAGGTGCGCTCATGGTAAACAGACATACATGCGGAAAAAACACTCATTCACATAAAATAAAATAAATTGAACCTTCTCAAAAGAATCTATTAGTTTCTGGAGGTATAGCTTGGTGATCGAGTGTTGTGCCAGCATAGGCACAATTCTGGGTTCAAATTACACATGTGCACCTCCCCAACTGGGTACACACCACCACCCCCCTGCTCGCCCACCAACCCACACACGCACACACACACACAGAGGCATGCATACAGGCTCTCAGGTTCTCCGGTGGAGAACAAAGCTGAGTTCTCCAGATCAAGATCTCATCATCAGGCTTTGTGTCAAGTTCCCCTATCTGTGTGGGGAATTGCAGGCTGGTCTCCAGTTGATCTGAGGTCCAAACCCCAATGGTCATAATTCACCTACATGACACGGTAGGCGTTCCCTCATGCTCCTGGAACTCTAGCCCCTGCCTAAGTTACCGTCCACCACAGCCCCCACAAGAGAAGCATGGCTAAAAGTCACATAGACAATGTCCTAAGCTTCTGACCTTCAGGCCAAACTCCTCCCCAGTTACCTAGCAACAGTGAAGACCATAAAAAGGGGTGCTCAGCCCCCATTACACTCTCTTTTCTCTTACTCCTTTGTCCTCTCACTTCTCTTTCCAATTTCCTTTCTCTTTGTCTTCTTCTTTCCTCTCCTCTCTCCCTCTCTCTCTTTCTGTCTCTCTAGCCTTTCTTCTCCCCCCCCCCACCCCCCTTCTCTCTTTCCCCTGCATTTCTATAATAAAGCTCTTAAACCATAGAGTCTCTGCTCCATCAAGGCCCGCTGCATACTCTGGTCAGTGTTGGGAACTTCTCCTATTCCTTTTCTCCTGCAACCCTGGGGCTTTAGCAAGGTAGCTGGGGGTGGGGTGGGGTGTCCCCGGTCAGGGGCTGTCCCTTTCTCCACCCCACCCCACCCCCACCGCGTGGGTCAGGCATGTTCACCCAGGGCTGAGTGGAAAAGCGCCTGGCAGTCTCCCTGCGTCTGCCTGCCGAGAGTACAGGAACTCTGGCTGGACGTGGCATATTTTTCCTCCCTTACTTTTCCCCAGGGCTCCCAGGGCCCGCCTTTTATTTTGTTCCCAACATATCTGTTCTGCCACCTCCTGACCCCCAGGTTATTTTTTTGAGGCAGGGTATCCATATGTAGTACAGATTCGGGTTCTCAGCCTCTCAACTGCTGGGGTTACTGATGTGGGTTGCTATGCTGGGCTTGAAACAGTACAATAGCAAAGGCAGTGAGTAGACAGATAAAGCATTTTACTTCATTGGCAAAAATGAACATGAAGAATGGAATGGCATGGTGCTGGCTAAGATAAATGCTACATGTCCATAATCTAATACTAAAAACTTTAGAGACTTGGGAATGAGAAACCCCCCTAGTTTAGAAGTTTAGAAAATGGAATTCGTTGTGATTCATTTATGACGTGTCTTCTGGAGCCTAAGGCTTGAAGGCTTGGTTCTCAGTGGATGGATCCAGTCATTGAGATCTAATTAGATTATGAGGAAAGTACTTCCATCAGTGGATTAATCTATTATAAATTCATTTAAAAACCAAAACCAAAACCAAACAGTCTTATTAGAGGGTGAGGTCTGGTTGGAGGAAGTAGGTCTCTGGGGCAATCTTTGAAGAGCATATTTTGCCTTAAGTTTTTTGTCAGTCTCTCTTGGTTTGCCATGAGGTGAGTCTGCCTCTCTCTTTGCCATCAAATCCTTCTATCATGATGCTCTGCTCATTTTGGGGCCCCAAAACAAGGGAGTCAGCTGACTCTATACTGGAATCCCTGTGAGTCTAGATCTTTCATCCTTTAAACCATTTCTCTTAGGAACTGTCATAGCCAGGAGAAGCCCAACATAGACTTTTTAGGAATACAGTCTGAATATTATTTAGCAAAGGAATCTGACATTGTTGGCTGTGTGACGGACAGTAATTAAGTCTCATGCTGAAAACATGGAGATGTCTTGGCAAATCTTGAAATTCTCTTTCGTTTTAGGTAGGCTTTTACTGTGTTGCCCTGGCTGGCCTGGAACTTGCTCTATAGGACAGGCTGGCCTTGAACTCACAGAGCTCCGTTTGCCTCCTGAGTGTTGGGATTAAAGGTATGAACCATCTTGGCAGCTGAGGATGAGGCTAGAGAATATAAACTTATAAGTCATTGAGTATAGATTTTTCTTTTTGTTCTAACTCGAGTATTTGATGTTTATCTGGTGATTACTGTCTGTAAAATGAAAATCAGGCAAAACAAAGGAAAAAAGCTCATTTCAGACATAAAAAAATAGAGCCGGGCGTGGTGGCGCACACCTTTAATCCCAGCACTTGGGAGGCAGAGGCAGGCGGATTTCTGAGTTCGAGGCCAGCCTGGTCTACAAAGTGAGTTCCAGGACAGCCAGGGCTATAAAGAGAAACCCTGTCTCGAAAAAAACCAAAAAAAAAAAAAAAAAAAAAAAAAAAAAAAAAAGAAAAGAAAAAGATCTTATTAGCTAGTTCTACCTGGCTTGATATTCACTAAATAGTCCAGACTGGCCTCAAACTCCTGGCAATCCTCCTGCCCTTGTCTCTCAAGTGTGGGGGTTATAGGTGGGCACTACTATGGTACAATATATTTTTTTTCTTTAATTATGATTTAATTGGTTTTTAACTGCTTCATAAATTGTACATCTTAAATGTGACTCGGAGTTATTAAGTCCAAAATTGAAATACTTCTTAGACGTTCAGAAACTAGGTGCTTCTAGAACTCACAGACTTCATTAGCCTTTTAAATTTATTTAGCTTTTGCAATCTGGTCTGTGTTTCTTGCAGTACTTTATGAATTTCTACTTAAAAAAAAAAGCAAATTTTCTTCCTCGTTCCCACCATGATCTTCATATTCCTTTGTATCTTTATCAAATGCTAATGTAGTGGCCTATTACAAAAATCTGAAGACTCCCAAGTCTTTCTCCACTCTCTCTTTAGGTACAAGGGCAGTTTGTTGTTGTTGTGTTGTTGTTGTTCTGGTTTGTTTTTTATTTTGGGTTGGGAAGGTAATAAAGACAGTTAAGTCCATTTCTCTGCTTCCAAGAGTGTGGAAAACCCAGAAAATAAATATAGGATCTGTGTAAAATGTAACAGGACTGGAACAAAGGGTGTATTTGTGGTGACGTGTGAACACATGCGTACTATTTCAACATTGTCCTTTTCTACTTGGTTGTGATAATCAACTGCAGTCACTTTCTGAGTGCCTTTCTTTATCCAGCTGGCACATTGGCTAGCAGGACGGAGGCTCGAGGCGCTAACTTACACTTGCTTAGCACTGTTGTTGCTAAGCACTTTCTTATTGACAAAGGAAAGACGTCATTTGTCTCTTTGATCATAAAATACTACTCATTTTTCTCTTTACATCAACATACTCTGCCACAAGTGAACACTATAATGTTTCCTTCATTATAATTTTCCCCTACTTTATAAAAGAAGGGCATACTATCGTTTTGGGTTTTGTTGTTGTTGTTGTTGGTTGGTTGGCTTTTGTTTTGTTTTGTTTTGTTATCGGATGGGGTATAAAAGTGCAGCTGTCGCTGGCTTAGAACTTTCCATGTAGATCAGGATGACCTCTTCTTGTGGTGTAATGTTCCAGGGAGCAAAAATCTGGCTTTAGAACCAAAGTCTCGTGTGCCCTGTGGAGACTTGAGAACTAGAATGAGCAGTGGGAATGACTGACCGTTTTCATTTCTCCAACTATTGTCAAGGAGATCAATCTTCTGCAGAGTCAGAAACAGAGTTCCACAATATTAAGGCAAAGTTTTTCAGAACAAAACCTAAGTTTTGAAGAACTACAAATGTGGAAATACCAGGAAAACTAGAATTAGACCCCGAGACTATGACCAAATTGCTGCACTCTTATGACAAAACTTTACCATAAGTTCGTTCATTTGCGTGCGCTCTCTCTATCTCTCCCTCCCTCCCTCCCTGTTTTTCTCTGTTTGTTTGTTTCTTCCTTTCTTTTTACATATTCAACTTAAACAACATTTGATATTGGGTACATTTGTCTTTCTAATAAGCTAGTGGAATCTTATTTGTGAGCTCCTTTTCAATTTTCTGGTAACACATGTTGTGTTCTTCTGTATATAAAATCTCTTTTATTTTTTCATTAATTTATGTATTCACTTTACACCCTGATCACAGCCTTCCTGCTTCTGCTCACCCCAGCTTCTCCTCTCATTTGCCTTCCCCTTCTCATCTGAGAAGGGGGAGGCTACACCTGGATAGCAACTCACCCTGGTACATCAAGTTTCTGCAAGTCTAGACATACCCTTTCCCACAGACAAGGTTAGGGGTATGGGATCTACAGCCAAAAAACAAGAGTCAGGGACAGCCCCTGCTCCTGCTACTCAGGACCCACATGATGACCAAGTTGCACATTGCTACATATGTGTGGAGGGCTTGCTTGATGGTTGGTGGTTCAGTCTCTGGGAGCCCCCAAAACTCCAGGTTAGTTGACTCTGTTGGTCTTCCTATAGAGCTCCTATCCCCTTCAGGTCCCTCAATTCTCCTAAATCTTCAACAAAACTCCCAGAGTTTCATTTAGTGTTTGACTGTGGGTTTCTGTATCTGTTTCCATTAGCTGCTCGGTGGAGCCGCTCAGAGGATAGTTATGCTAGGCTCCTGTCTGCAAGCATAACAGTAACATTAACAGTGTCTGGGATTGGTGCTTGCCCATGGGATGAATCTCAAGTTGGGCCAGTCATTGGCTGGCCATTCTCTTGGTCTCTGCTCAATCTTTATCACTGCACATCTTGTAAGCCTGACACATTTTGGGTCAAAAGTTTAGTGGGTGGAGTGGTGTCCCTATCCCTCAACTAGGAGTCCTGCCTGGCTACCAGAGGTGGCCACTTCAGGCTCCATAATTCTCATTGCCAGGAATCTCAGCTAGAGTTAATAAACAAAGCAAGTGTCTTGCTGACTGGATTCTCCTCTCTCCACCTGGGGCCCTGTCACAGGGACCAGAAGTTCTTCTTTAACTGTCCTTTCCAACTGTAGGCCAATCAGCTCTTTATTACCAGGCAGAGGTGAAGGAGAACTGTGTTTTAGAAAATACCAAGTCAGGAAATCCTTCAAAATAATGGTAATACCAAAGTCCAGAGAGCACCCAGATCTTCCACAGTAAATAGCATCTGAATACACAGGGCACAAAAACATGCACCATCAAATGTTTTCAGCTTTTAATTTTTAAGGCAGAGTCTAGTGAGCTCAGGCCGGCCTTAGACTTCGAGTATTCCTGCATCCATCCCTAAAGTGCTGGGATTATAAGACAGTACACCTAACAGTGTGCTCCAGTGCACAAAGAGACTACAGTATATTAATATAACTTTTGAAAAAATTAATCTACTTTTCTATGAGTGCTTTGCTTGCATAAAAGTACCCACCCAAAATACCTGGTGTCTGTAGAAGTTAGAAGGAAGAATTGGATCTGCTTGACCTGGAGTTACAAATAGTTGCAAACTATCTTGTGGGAGCTGGGAACTGAGTCTGAGTCCTTCACAAGAACAACAAATGTTCTTTTTATTTTTTATTTTTTTGATAAGCCCTGTTTTTTTTTCTTTCTTTTTTGCAGCTGTCATCAGATAATTTTTCTTCTTTCTCCGGCCCTGCTTGCTCCAGCCCAAAGATTTATTTATTTGTTATATGTAAAATCACTGTACAACAAATGTTCTTTTTTTATATATATAAAAGATTTATTTATTATTTATATGTAAGTACACTGTAGCTGTCTTCAGACACACCAGTCGAGGGCGTCAGATGTCATTACAGATGGTTGTAAGCCACCATGTAGTTACTGGGATTTGAACTCAGGACCTTCATAAGAACAGTTAGTGCTCTTACCCGCTGAGCCATCTCTCTAGCCCACAACAAATGTTTTTAAACTGTTGAACTATTTCTTTAAGTGTCCCTAATTTGTTTTTTTAACATAGCGTCTCACCATGCATAAATTTTATATATGTTGAAAATCTGAAACATTTCTGACTGCCTTTGTCTTGGAGGTGGCCCTGTATTAACAGAGGCTGTGATATGACGGGAAATCATCTGCCTTTAACTCGTTTTGTTTTGTTCTTTGTTTTTTTTTTTTTTCATTTTATGCTAATGTCCAGATAGGATTTTTTGAAATAGGGACAAAAATCATGCTTTCTCCTCTCATATTGGTTCTGTGTCTCCAAACTTAGTAATGGGTACAGAAATGAAAAATGTAGTCAAGGTATTGGTGACACACACCTTTCATCCCAATACTTGTGAGGCAGAGGCAGGCAGGTCTCTGAGTTGGAGGCTAGCCTGGTCTACAAGTGAGTTCTAGGACAGCCAGTACATATAAAGAGACCCTGTTTCAAAAATGAACAAAGTGGGGGAAAAGAAAAAAATGTAAAAGTAACTCTAAATCTGTCTTTTCTGCATCTTCTCTACCATCCTTCTCATTTACACAATCAGTTCTTCCTGGGGTGGCTGTAATGGCCTTCTTATTTTTTTTTCTCTTTAAAGATTTATTTATTTATTTTATGCACATGAGTATACTGTAGCTGATGTGTTTTCAGACACACCAGAAGAGGGCATCAGATCCCTTTATAGATGATTTTGCACCTCCAAGTGGTTGCTGGGAATTGAACTCATGACCTCTGGAAGGTCATTGCTCTTAATCTCTGTGCCATCTCTCTAGTCCCCATAGTAGCCTTCTGACTGGTTCTCCAAATCTAACCATTCAAAAGAGATGTCAGTTGGATTTTATGGTCTTCATATTTTAAGCCAGCCCAGTATCATTTTACAAAATCTACATCAGTAATATGGATAATTAAGGTTACAGGTCTAGGGCTGGTGAGATGGCTCAGCGGGTAAGAACACTTGACTGCTCTTCTAAAGGTCCTGAGTTCAAATCCCAGCAACCACATGGTGGCTCACAACCATTCATAAGGAGATCTGTCTCCCTCTTCTGAAGTGTCTGAAGACAGCTACAGTGTACTTACATATAATAAATAAATACATCTTAAAAAAAAGTTACAGGTCTAGCCTTATCTCTGACTACTCACCATCACTTGGGTTCTCTACCACTGCCCAGCCAGCCCTCAGTTACTGATGGACAAATACTTACTTGAAGATATGGGTTATTGAAGATATGTCAGGGGTCAGCAGAAGCATACCTCAGAAGAATAAGAGGCTAGGAACAAAAACCAAGTGTTATGATTGACAATTGTGGTAAATATGATATGAAATATAGAATTAAACCTGCAAATCAAAACAGGGGGTAACAAAGCATTCTCTAAGAAGTCACTTTTAAAAATACTTTAAGCTTATTATTTATTTATGTATGTCTACATGTGAGTGCTCAAGGAGGTCAAAGCTGTGTCAGGTCCATTTAAGCTAAAGTAACAGGCAGTTGTGAACTGTGTGGTGTGGGTGCTAGGAATTGAACCAAGTTTTCTGTAAAAAACAAACAAACAAAAAACCAAAACATGCTTTTAACCACTGAGTCATCTCTCCAAAATGAAAGTAAGTCATTGTCTCTTCTTCCTTCTTATGTATGAGTGCTCTGTCTGCACGTACACCTGCATGCCGGAAGAGGGTATCAGATCCCATTACAGATGGTTGTGAGCCACCATGTGGTTGCTGGAAATCAAAAGGAACCCCCCAAAAATTAGCTACTGAATGTGGAAATGAGAATTTGGGTATGGAGAACACCACTATGCATTCAGAAAAGAACCTGGTGTTTGAGGTACCCAGGAAAGACGAATTTACTACATAAAGAGGGGAGATGTTGGCTGATACCATACTAAAGATTCAGACTTATTCCTTATAGCACCTATTTTTTTAAAAGATTTATTTATTTTATATATATATATATATATATATATATATATACATATATATATATGAGTACACTGTAGCTGTCTTCAGACACACAAGAAGAGGGCATCAGACCCCATTACAGATGGTTGTGAGCCACCATGTGGTTGCTGGGAATTGAACTCAGGACCTCTGGAAGAGCAGTCAGTGCTCTTAGCTGCTGAGCCATCTCTCCAGCCCAATAGCACCTAATTTCATTTTGGAAAGTTTCATAGTTATTTTTAGGAGTTGAAAGAATGGCATAATGCACACCACTGAATCTTTCCCCTAGAGTAAACATTTTTTTCAGTTTTTTTTTCCGTACTGGTTTTATGCATTTTTGTCAGTTTATTTAGGTAAATTGTAGTTGCTGTGATACTTTGTTGGCAAACAGCTATCAAGTACATTAAAAAACAAGTAACTGTCTAGGCGTGGTGGGTGGGACATGCCTTTAATACTAGCACTCAGGAGGCAGAGGCAGGAGCATCTCTGTGAGTCGGAGGCCAGCTAGAGACCTTGTTTCAAAATAATAATAAAAAACAATGGGTATTATTATTATACACAATTACCAACTTACTGTATGCGTTGTTTAAAACTGATTCAGTGTCACCTAATAGAACCTCTATATTTACAATTTCTCAGTTGTTTATTAAATGTTATTTGAAGTTGCTTTATTTAAAAAGGAGAATTAGCTTTATTTAAGGGTATGGCCCTTGGTAGTGATGACCAGTCCCAGTGGGTGGTCACAAAACATAGTCAAGAATAGAGACTGCACTAATTGGACTCTGAGTTTAAAAAGAAGAAAGAATGAGACTGTGGAGTTGGGTGGGTAGAGAATCAGGGGCTGGACTCTGGGAGGAGACATAGGAGGGAGAAGAATATCATCAAAATACAATATCTGCAGTTCTCAAAAGGAGTAAAAATATAGATTTTTTAAAAAAAAATCTGTGAACAAAATAGGGTTTCTAAGTGTCATGTTTTTCTTACTGGTTATAGAATCTTCCACTTGCTCTGTTTTTCCTGTTTGGTGCCGATGGTTTTGAAGGACTGATGGTTGATACAGAATGCTCTCCTTTGATTTAGTTTTATTTATTTATTTATTTTTGCCTCCCGATTATTTCCTTTGGATTGGTTTTATGCCAAAGATTTGTAGTACAAGTGTTTTCAGTTGTGTAAGGCATCTTAATAAATCTTTTCATTATAAAATCATCTTTTCCTTACAATTAAATCGCATCTAGAGTGATTCACTATATCTTTGAGATAGTTTATTGTTCCCCAACAAACTTTCAGCCAATTTCTTAAAAAAAAAAAAAAAAAAAAAAGGAACTCAACCCATTTTTCTTCCTTTGTGCTTACAATATAGAACTTGTCTGTGATCCTAAAGTATGTGGGGATTTTTTTTCTTTACCATCAATGGACTTTTTTCAGACACACTAAAAAAAGATCTATCTATCTATCTATCTATCTATCTATCTATCTATCTATCTATCTATCTACCTACCTACCTACCTACCTTTCTATTGTAGAGTGTTTTGATTGCATGTATGTCTGCCATATACGTGCTTGGTGCTGGAGGAGGCCAGAAGAGGGTACTGGATCCCTTGGAACAGGAGTTACAAACCATTGTGAGCAGTCATGGCTGCAGGGAACTGAACCTGGGTCTGTAAAAGCAGTCAGTGTAGAGCCCCGTCTTTAGCCCTGAGTCATCCTTCCATTAAATTCCAAAGTATATTCCTAGATGTAGGTAGCATCCGAGCCCTCAAGTCTGTCCCAACGTAGCCACAAGTAGGATCTCCAGAGTTTCTTGCAGACTAGCCACCTCTAACTCTTTCTTCAGGTTTGACTGATTACAAGTGCCACTCAAAGAACCCAAGGAAATACTAACATTTACCAATTTATCATAAAGGTTATTTCTAAGGACACAACTAAGAAGCCACATGGACTGAGGTGTGGAGGGGTCCCACACTCTGTACCTTCTGTCCTTGGGCAGATATGCTATCATTCCAAAATGTGGATAAGGTTTTGGTCACCGTTCTGCAAGCTTCCTTATATGCCTATATAGGTCAAGACAACTATCTTTTTAGGAACTTATGGGGACTTCACTGCATAGGCATGACGAGTGTATGGACAACTTGTGAAAATATGATTCCACAGAAAGGACCCTGGGGAACTGTGGGACCATGAAAGGTAACTTGGTCCCTGGTTGAGTTAAAGCTTGAAGCCCTGGAAACCCTTATTCCTGGGTACCAGGCCCCTGTCACTAGCCACAGCCTCCCATAGATTTGTGGTTAACGATCATGTAAGGGCAATGCCCTAAGCCCCTCCACTTGTAGAGGATGTGACCTGTGGTCATGTACACTCAAGACAGATCTCCATTTTAATGAGGTACCTAAAGGCCTGGCGGGCTTAGCCAATAAGCTTTTCTTCCCAGACATTCCTCCCTACAAAAGGTATTTAATCTCAGGTCCACCCTGAGAAGTTGGGTATGGTTTTACATATCCACTTTCTGCCTTGACAATAAATGTCTTAAAACAGCTGGGTGGTGGTGGCGCACGCCTTTAATCCCAGCACTCTGGAGGCAGAGGCAGGCGGATTTCTGAGTCCTGGTCTACAAAGTGAGTTCCAGGACAGCCAGGGCTATACAGAGAAACCCTGTCTCTGGAAAAAAAAAAAAAAAAAAGTCTTAAAACCATGGACTGCTTCTTTTCATCGAGATCCACCATGGGGAGCAATGGAGAAGGTCTTTGCCTATAGAGTTACTGTCTAATGCCTCTCTGTGCCCCTAGCCAGTACCACTACCAAGCTCAAGCTCAAGCCCACCTGCTGTCAAGCCAAAGACTACCCCTCCCCTCCCCCGCCCCAGGCCAGATCCAGCCTGTGGGCCCCCACTACATTCTAAGCTCTTCTGCAGGTCCCAGTGGTGCCTGGATGTCCAAGAGCCTGAGAACCAGATGGCCCCAGCCTCATTCTAGCCACACTCCCAAACAAGCTCTGACTGTCCCACCCTCAGACTGTGCTTCCCCACCCCTGGAGTGAATCCAGGGGCTTCCCTACAGCCCATCACCTGCTCAGCAACAGCATGGGGTAAGCATGGTCAAACTTCCCTCGTCCTGCCTCCTGGAGCTGCCAAGCCCTGTGGCGGAGCACAGGTGGGACCCCATACCCGAACCTTTGGAAAGTGATATTGTGAATAAGTAGGACGAGTGGGATGACTGTTTCTTAGTAAATATCATTTGTTTCTACAAAGTCATATAAAGACTTTAAACAAGGAAGTGATATGATCATATTTCAGCCTTAGTTTGGTAGCTCTACATATGATTAAAAAATGTGGAGAAGTTCAGGAATATCAACAAGAGGCTTTGCTATGCTAGAGGGTGGGGAAGGGAAAGGAAAACTAGGGAGACGACTAAGTGGTTATGAGTTGTACTGCTCTCCTAGTAGATCTGAGTTCAATTCCCAGCATTCACATGAGGCAGCTCACAACTGTAAGTCCAGCTTCAGTGGATGACAGCCTTTGGCCTCTGTGAGTACCAGTATTCATGTGTACTCATAGACACAATATACATAATAAAATAAAAATAAAAAACAGAGAGGAAGGAGTATTTATTTCAATTAAAAGTTGGTGGGCTGGGGGAATGGCTCAGCAGTAAAGGGCACTTGCTGCTTTTGCAAGGTATGCGGGCTTGGGTCTCAGCACTCATGTCAGGTCTCACTACTGCCTGTAACTCCAGTTCCAGGTGATTAGGGGCCCTCTTTTGGCCTCCATTGGCACCATGCATGCAAGTGGTACACCCAGATACAAGCAGACAAACACTCACATGCATAAAAGGAAAAAAAAAAATCTTAACATTACAAACAGTTCCCAAGTGGCCAGTCTTCCTGTCTCCTACCTGTTATCTCAGCAGTGGGGAGGATGAGGCAGAAAGACTGTTTGTGTCCAGGCTAGTATGCATTGCAAAATGAGATCTTCTCTCAAAAAAACAAAGCAAAACGACATACCACAAAGTACAAATGTTGATGTACTAAGTGAGTGCTGAGGGAAAGGATTCAATGACTATGGAAGAAATTAAGGAGAAGAAGGATTGGGATTCCACAGTGAAAAACCCAGCATCCCATCCTGAACATATTGTGTTAGACGAATCTGTCACACTTCATTAAGTGGGTGTCTTAGTTCTATTAGTGTGAAGAGACACCATGACCAAGACAACTCTTATAAAGGACAACAGTTAATTGGGGGCTGGCTTACACTTTCAAGGGTTCAGTCCATTATCATGGAAGCATGGCAGTGTGCAGGCAGACATGGTGTTGGAGGAGCCAAGAGTTCTACATCTCCATTGAAAAGAAGCCTCATGGGCAGCTAAGAGATCTCAAATCACACTCCCATAGTGACACACTTTTCCCAATAAGGTCACACTTCCTGATAGTGCCACTCCTTGGGCCAAGCATATTCATACTACCACAGCGGGTAATCGAATATTTCCGTGTAGTTAGGTCTCTGATGTGAGATCTGAGAAGAAAGAATTATTCTCTGGTAAAGACGAATAAAGATGTTGATTATAAGAGTTGGTTAACTTGTCATGTAGAAGCTAGACAGGAGAGAGTAGAGGTCTCAGTACTCATTGTTCCTTTACTTTAGAGCTTGAGTAAAAGAGAAAGGAGACTGGCCAATGAAATGCGAACTATAAAGGGCATGCTATACTAAACTATACTGGGCATGCTTAACCCTGTAGCCCGGGAAGAATGTTTCAAGTGTAAAACATTTATAGTTAACCTGGAAATGCCACTGGGAGTTAGAACCAAATAACAGGAGATCTGTTGGATTTTGTTTTCTCCCCGCCCCTCGTGCCTGGTATCATGTGTCCTAGGCTTGGGATGTTCATATTACTTAACTAGTTAATTCCTAACAATCCTTGATGATACAGATCAAACATTTGCTCTGGTTTCCCCATCACATTCTAAGACAGTTTCTTTTAAAGCACCTGATGTAGTTGTAATTCTGTAAATGTTTTCTGACATGGCTGTTGCCCTATTAGAATTTGTCCTTAAGAGTCTTTGTGCTCACTCTTCTCACCTACTGTCTCTACCACCCTCAAAAACAGTGCACTGCAAATTTCCAACGAATGTTTGCAAAACCAACACATACAAGTGCCCCACGGAGGGCTAAGAATTGTTGGTAACTAGCAAAAGCAACATGACACTGTGAGGTGTGGTAGAAAAATCGGATCCAGGGGGTTAGACTTATCTGAAGGAGCAATGAAAATTGACAAAGCCCATTAGAATCTGACGTCCAGCTAGGGAAGTATGCTAGTACACTCCTATAGTTTCAGCATTGGAAAGAGGCCAAGGCAGCCTGGCCTACATAGAAATTTTGTTTAAAAACAAAACATAAATTCCAGCCTGGGAAGGTCTCTATTTTATTCTTTTCTTTCATATTTACATTTCTTTCTTCATTTTTCCTTCTGGCCTTGTATCTACTTATCTATTCAAATCTACTTATCTTATCTACTATCTTATCCAAACTAGTTCTTCTCAAATTTGATTATTTTGTTTGGGGGAGAAGTGTGTGTGTGTATGAAAGAAGTCAGAGGCAGGGTAGTGGTAGGAGATATAAATTCTGTATCAAGATCGAAAAACACTAAGGTTGTCAAGCTAGTGTTCCAAAAATCCTTCTAATTAAGTGCAATAGCTGAAAATATGATCACAGAAAAGCTAAGGTAACAAAACTTCTTCAACTGATTTTAAATCCCGGTTCCATTTACTTTTCTTCCCCCCCCCCCCCCGAGACAGGGTTTCTCTGTGTAGTCCTGACTGTCCTGGAACTCACTCTGTAGACCAGGCTGGCCTCGAACTCAGAAATCCGCCTGCCACTGCCTCCCAAGTGCTGGGATTAAAGGCATGTGCCACTATCCGGCTTTTTTGTTTTTTAAAAGATTTATATGAGTACACTGTTGCTGTCCTCAGACACACCAGAAGAGGGCGTTGGATCACTTTACAGATGGTTGTTAACCACCATGTGGTTTGCTGGGAATTGAACTCAGGACCTCTGGAAGAGGTCAGTGTTCTTAACCACTAAGCCATCTCTCCAACCCTCCATTTACGTTTGTGCCCATTACTTATTTAGAATGTATTAAATGGGACGGTAGCAATACCTACTTTAAAGGGTTCTTAGCACCAGTCAGACAATCCATTTTATAAAGGTAGTGCCAGCGGAAGCATAAGGTAAATGCTCAATTTACGTTAGCATTATTTTTATTCAAAGTGAAAGTCTAGCCTCAATAGTAAATTCTCGTCATATGAATGTATTAGTAAATTAGCCCTGCACTCAGAGGGTTACTTTAGGGAAGCGGAGAAGGACACATGGGCACTTACATTTTGGGGCACTGCACAGTGCCTCTCAGCGGTAGCTGATTTATGCTTTCAGAAACATCAAAAAGGGGGTATAAAAAGATGAAGGATATGCTCCTAAAATGTATTTTGAGGAAAACGTGTTTCATCCAAGAGGGCCGTCATCGACAAGAAGAATCACTTAAAGAGGGGAGTTAACTTGGTCCCAGGTCGCAAGTCCTTTCTGCCCCGGGGAATGACAGGACTCTGAGGTGTAATAGGAGGAATAGTTTGCCATTCCTCCGCTCCTGGGGGCATCGCGGGAGGCAGTGCGGAGACAGCGGCCTCAGCAAGGCTCGTCATCATGCGGGTCTAGGACGGAACCTGAGACCTGAGTACCGAACAGGTATCGTTAGGGTCAAACCTAATATGGCCCCGAGAAACTCCCAGCTAGGTAGCCCACGAGCGTTGCTACTGCCCCATCGGTCGCCCGGAGCACCGAGTCCCGCCCCCCAGACTTGAAAGCCTTTTCCGGAGGCGGGGGCGAAACTCGGCCGCGAGCGGGTCCAGCCCCCAGGGCTCGCCGGAAGCCCCGCCCACTCCCAGGGTTCAGCGCGGCGCCGAGCCGCCATTGTTTGAATTTGAAAACCGGGAGGAAGTGGAATTCTGCAGGTGGGGAGGCGTGCAGGGACCAGCGATTGCAGTAAGTGAGGAGCTGACGATTTTGGGGGCTCCGAGGGTGGCTGCTTGCACAGAGGGCACGAAGCTGCGACGCCTCGGCCGTGTCAGCGTTGTCGGGGCTCGTGATGCCCGTAGTCTAGGTGCGGGGCTGCTGAAGGTGGGGCTGAGCTTCAGGGAGTTAAGCGAGTTAAGCCTTGAGGCGGAAGACTTCGGTCTGTCTAGGCCTCGGTTTCCTGGTCCGGTAAAGGAGGTACACTTTAGATTCACAGACACTAGTTTTATTAGACACAAAAAGATTTGCCACGTCTGGTTGCCTGAATTCGGGAGGTGAGCAGTTGTTTTGTCACGTGACAAGATCTCTTTCTAGGTTGAGTCCAGTGGGGGCTTTTTTTAAAAAAAAATGTCACATTACTTTGTGGCTAGAAAAGAAGCATATTTGGGTTTTATGTGTATATAAAGGAAATTGAAGTGAGTCAGTTTTAGTCCAGTACTACTTCCGTTGGTCTGTATTTTGAGCCTGTCGTGAAGAGTAAACAAATTTAGATGATTGTCTTTCTACTTAAATAGGGAATCCCGGTGCTAGGTGCTTTAGACTGTTAAATCTGTTTCTTTGAAAAATTAGGAGAGAGGCGACCTTTTCTCTCTGGTATTGTGCATCTGGTAGATGCTTGCTTTCTTTCTTTCTTTTTATTTTTCGAGACAGGGTTTCTCTGTGTAGCCCTGGCTGTCCAGGAACTCACTCTGTAGACCAGGCTGGCCTCGAACTCTGAAATCCGCCTGCCTCTGCCTCTCAAATGCTAGGATTAAAGGCGTGAGCCACTACTGCCCGGCGTGATAGATTCTTAGAAAAAAATTTTTTTAAAGATTTATTTATTTATTATATGTGTGTACACTGTAGCTGTCTTCAAATACTCCAGAAGAGGGCATCAGATTTTTGTGACAGATGGTTGTGAGCCACCATGTGGTTGCTGGGATTTGAACTCAGGACCTTTGGAGGAGCAGTCGGTGCTCTCAACCGCTGAGCCATCTCACCAGCCCCCTTAGAAAATTTTAAATGTTAATTTTTTGGGGGGTGGAGGGTTAGGTTTATCCTATAGGGATTTGATGTGCAATTCAGATTTAATAGTTCAGTGATGGCATTATTCCATATTCACATTCAACCTTGTGATGTGTCAGTTAGTGATTTTCATTGTCGTCATCATCATTATTATTGGAGATTCTGGCTGTGGTACCTCAGGTACCCAGAGTTGCATCCTACTGGGCTAGGACCCAATTCTCTTATTTTAAATGTAAAGTTTATATGCATTATTTCACTTTTTTACTTATAATCGGAAAATAAATAGGAATTTATTTTGCAAATAACCGAGTTTTAGTCCTAAATGTTAAAATTTGGTTTGCAACAATTTTCTGGGAGATACTAAGTAACGAGACTAGCAGAAGATCTTAAGTCATCCCTGCTGTCTCTGCTGTTTGACATGTGAGAGGAGGGTATCAGGCCAAGTGAACAGTTCATATTTTTTTCTTTTGCTAATTGCATTGTTCATGACATGTCTTTGGGTAAATCTACCTAAAAAATTGGATTATGGGCTGGAGAGATGGCTCAGTGGTTAAGAGCACTGAGTACTCTTTCAGAGGTCCTGAGTTCAATTCCCAGCAACCTTCTGTAATGTGATCTCATGCCCTCTTCTGGTGTGTTTGAAGACAGCAACAGTGTACTCATATACATAAAATGAAAAAAATAAATCTTAATAAAATTGGATCACACAAATTATTTTTTATGTTAATTAATTGGTTAATTTGAGACAGGCCCTCACTATATGGATCGGGCTATCTTCAAACTCACAGATTTACCTACTTTTTGCAGACGGGGTGGGTGGTCTGAGCTCATGCTGTCCTATCGAGCTTACTTTTGTTTATTTTGTTTTCCTTTGAGACAAGGTCTTTGGCTTAGATTGTTCTTGGACACCCTATGTAGCTAAGATGACCTGGAACTTGGTGATTTTCCAGGTCAACCTCCCTACGTGTTGGGAGTATAGAGAGCCATGCCATCATACCCCGTGTATGCCTGGGATGGAACCCAGAGTGTTGTGCATGGTAGTCTGTCAGCTCAACTGCATCCAAGTTCCCAGGAGTTCCAAGTAGACTTAACATTGTAGGCGGCTTGCGTGCTGATTTATTAAGGCTGCTTACAGAGGTTGCTTTTCTTCTCGCAGGATGGAATCTCACTTGAATCCAGATGGAGTGCCTAGACCGTCTTACGTTTTTAGTGCTGACCCAATTGCAAGGCCTTTGGAAATCAATTTTGATGGTGTTAAGCTTGATCTCTCTCATGAGTTTTCCTTAGTCGCCTCAAACCCTGCGGTAAGTACAACGTAAGAAAAACACTTGATTATTGTGCGCCAAGGAATCACGGTGCTAGGTACTTTAGATTGTTAAATCCGCTTCTTTGAAAAATTAGGAGAGAGGTGGCCTTTTCTTTCTGGTATTGTGCATCTGGTAGATTATTTTTGTTTGTTTGTTTGTTTGTTTTTTCAAGACAGGGTTTCTCTGTGTAGCCCTGGCTGTCCTGGCACTTTGTAGACCAGGCTGGCCTCGAACTCAGAAATCCACCTGCCTCTGCCTCCCGAGTGCTGGGATTAAAGGCGTGCACCACTACTGTCTGGCTAGAATCACCTTATTTTAATTAATTTAGAAATAGAATATCACACAGCTGGTTTAAAGAAGCCACTGGAACACTCACCTAATCCCAAACTCTACCTCTCTGTGACTTTTATCCAGTTAGGAGAAAGTTTATTTTCATTTCTGAGGCAGGGTCTCTCTTTGTAGCTCTCCCTCATCCTCCCCTTCAGTCTCGGCATCCCTGGCGCCCTGGGCTTTGCTGTTTCTGAGAAGGATCTGTAGCTATATCTATGTCTCTATGTCTCTGTCTATCACTTAATCTGGGTCTGCTCAGGAACTTGTATGTGCCTGAGAATGACCATGAATTCCTGAACCTCCGACTAAAATTACATACTGAGGTCTCACAAGTGAGTTCCCTCTCACTTCTCCTCACCTATGGACATTAAAAGCGTCTCATATTTATCTGTTTTTTTTTTTTTTAAGAAATCTGAATTATCTTGATAAAATCCATGGCCTGTATATGTTAGGCAATCTCTTTACCACTGAACTGTATCTCTAAGATCTTTTAAGTTGCCCACTCTAGTCTTGAACTTGCGTATGTTTTGTAGGCTTCCATTTTTGATCTTCCTGCTTTACCTTCAGAGTATCTGGGATTATAGCTGTGTGACAGCATACCTGCCACACTCAGATTTAGTTTTGGTTTTGTTTGTTTATTACGCATGTATCAGTGTTTTGCCTCTGTGTGTGTGTGTGTGTGTGTGTGTGTGTGTGTGTGTGTATGTGTATGTATCATGTTTTTCTGATGCCTTAGGGAGTCAGAAGAAGATGTCAGATTCTGGAATTACAGTTACAGATGGTAGTGAGCTGTCTGATATTGATGCTGGAATTGATCTCAGGTCTTCTTCTTCTTCTTCTTCTTCTTCTTCTTCTTCTTCTTCTTCTTCTTCTTCTTCTTCTTTTTTGTCTTTTTGTTTTTGTTTTTTGTTTTTTGTTTTTTTTTTTTCGAGATAGGGTTTCTCTGTGTAGCCCTGGCTGTCCTGGAACTCACTTTGTAGACCAGGCTGGCCTTGAACTCAGAAATCTACTTGCCTCTGCCTCCCAAGTGCTGGGATTAAAGGCGTGCGCCACCATGCCTGACTTTTTTTTTTTTTTAAAGATTTATTTATTTATGTATGTATGTATGTGAGTACTGTAGCTGTACAGATGGTTGTGAGCCTTCATGTGGTTGTTGGGAATTGAATTTTTTAGGACTTCTGCTTGCTCCGGTTGGCCTTGCTCACTCAGTCCCTGCTTGCTCCGACCCAAAGATTTATTTATTATTATACATAAGTATATTGTAGCTGACTTCAGACGCACCAGAAGAGGGTGTCAGATCTTATTATGTGTGGTTGTGAGTCACCATGTGGTTGCTGGAATTTGAACTCAGGACCTTTGGAAGAGCAGTCAGTGCTCTTATTCCCGCTGAGCCATCTCGCCACCCCATCTCAGGTCTTTTTTTCCTCCCATTTTTTATTAGGTATTTACTTCATTTACATTTCAAATGCTATCCCGAAAATCCCCTAGCCCCTTGCTCCCCTACCCACCCACTCCCACTTCTTGGCCCTGGTGTTTCCCCGACACTGGGGCATATAAAGTTTGCAGGATCAAGGGGCCTCTCTTTCCAATGATGACTGACTAGGCCATCTTCTGCTACATATGCAGCTAGAGACATGAGCTCTGGAGGGTACTGGTTAGTTCATATTGTTGTTCCACCTATAGGGTTGCAGACCCCTTTAGCTCCTTGGGTACTTTCTCTAGCTCCTCCATTGGGGGCCCTGTGTTCCATCCAGTAGCTGACTGTGAGCATCCACTTCTGTCTTTGCCAGGCACTGGTATAGCCTCACAAGAGACAGCTATATCAGGGTCCTTTCAGCAAAATCTTGCTGGCGTAAATAGTGTCTGCATTTGGTGGCTGATTATGGGATGGACCCCTGGGTGGGGCAGTCTCTGGATGGTCCATCCTTTAGTCTCAGCTCCAAACTTTGTATCTGTAACTCCTTCCATGGGTGTTTTGTTCCCAATTCTAAGAAGGGCGAAGTGTCCACACTTTGGTCTTCGTTCTTCTTGAGTTCCATGTGTTTTGCAAATTGTATCTTGGGTATTCTAAGTTTCTGGGCTAATATCCACTTATCAGTGAGTGCATATCATGTGAGTTCTTTTGTGATTGAGTTACCTCACTCAGGATGATACCTTCCAGATCCATCCATTTGCCTAGGAATTTCATAAATTAATTCTTTTTAGTAGCTGAGTAGTACTCCATTGTGTAAATGTACCACATTTTCTGTATCCTTTTCTCTGTTGAGGGACATCTGGGTTCTTTCCAGCTTCTGGCTATTATAAATAAGGCTGCTATGAACATAGTGGAGCATGTCTCTTATTACCAGTTGGAACATCTTCTGGATATATGCCCAGGTGAGGTATTACTGGATCCTCCAGTAGTACTATGTCCCATTTTCTGAGGAACTGCCAGACTGCAAATTGATCCATTCTTATCTCCTTGTACTAAGGTCAAGTCTAAGTGGATCAAGGAACTCCACATAAAACCAGAGACACTGAAACTTATAGAGGAGAAAGTGGGGAAAAGCCTCGAAGATATGGGCACAGGGGAAAAGTTCCTGAACAGAACAGCAATGGCTTGTGCTGTAAGATCGAGAATTAACAAATGGGACCTCATAAAATTGCAAAGCTTCTAAAAGGCAAAAGACACTGTCAATAAGACAAAAAGGCCATCAACAGATTGGGAAAGGCTCTTTACCAGTCCTAAATCAGATAGACTAATATCTAATATATATAAAGAACTCAAGAAGATGGACTCCAGAAAACCAAATACCCCTTAAAAATGGGGCACAGAGTTGAACAAAGCATTCTCAAGTGAGGAATAACAAATGGCTGAGAAGCACCTGAAAAAATGTTCAACATCCTTAATCATTAGGGAAATGTAAATCAAAACAACCCTGATATTCCACCTCACACCAGTCAGAATGGCTAAGATCAAAAATTCATGTAACAGCAGATGCTGGCGAGGATGTGGAGAAAGAGGAACACTCCTCCATTGTTGGTGGGATTGCAAGCATCTCAGGTCTTCTACAAGAACACTATACACTCTTAATCCTTAAAGTATCTCTCCAGCCCTTTCCCATTTTTCACCCAATTTTGGGGGGGGTGAGAGGACAAGAGTTTCTTTATGTAGTCCTAGCTGTCCTGGAACTCACTCTAGTACAGGCTAGCTTGGAACTCAGAGATCTGCCTGCCTTTACTTCCCAAATGCTGGGATTAAAGGTTTTCACCACCACTGTCCGGCCCATTTTTCTTTTTTTAAATGTATAAGTAGCTAAACATGTAGTGACTAGGTATAACTGCAGACCTGCAATCCCAGTATCTGAGAATTACAGTTTGGTAGCTGGCTCATTTCTCAATGGGAGTAGGTGATGTTGAGATGCTATCTAACCATCTGTGTTTGATTCTAAGACCCACACAGGAGAAGGAAAGGACCAACTCTTGAAAGTTGTCCTCTAAAGTCCACATGCTAGCCAAGACAGCCTTTCCCAACAAAACAAAAAAACACCACCAACAACAAAAATTGTGCATCTTTGGCTAGCCTTAGCTATATAATAGCAAGACCTTGGTTGTAGAAACACTAAGAAACAAAGCCAATACAGGTTAGTTACTGAATAAAAATTCTGTAGATTATTACATAATCATCTGTATGAAGAGTTAATCTCCGAAAAGCTATGTTTTGTACTTTCCTTTTTTAAATGGCTTTTTGGTTTTTGTTTTGTTTTGTTTTATAGGCAAACAGTTTGGGATCTAAAAACTATCTTCAAGTTTGTCTTCGAATAAGACCATTTACACAGTCAGAAAAAGAACATGAGGCTGAGGTTTGTATTGAATTTGATTAGGTTTTAATGTTTCGCTTTCATTCATAAATGCAATTCTTATTGTGGACATGTTTCCTAGGGCTGTGTGCAAGTTTTGGATTCACAGTCTGTTCTGCTGAAAGACCCTCAAAGCATCCTTGGCCACTTAAGTGAGAAGAGCTCTGGACAGGTGGCACAGAAATTCAGTTTTTCTAAGGTGAGGAAGTACCCTGTTAGACTGAGGAAGCTTTTGTGTTTGAGGGAGCTATGAAGCAGACTGAGTGAGGGCCGTGCACATGTAAAGCACATACACTGTCCCTTAGTAAATCATTGTGTTAGTCATGAATTCTTTTATTGTCCTTCTTATTCTAATTAAACATTTTTTCAAACTCTGAAAAATTGACCCCCCTGGATGTGTGAGTTTTCTATCTTAGAGTTATTTTTTAGTTAAATTTGATTAACTGTGTGCCATGGCCTGCGTGACATGCATGTAAGGACCTTGCAAGGTTCTTTGTTCTCTTTTGCCTTGTGGTTCTCAGGGATTTAACTCAGGTTTTTAGACTTACTGGCAGGCACCTCAACCCACTGAATCATATTGCCAGCCTTGAAGTTCCTATCCTAAACATTTATTTAATAGCAGTTAAATATCTGTTATTGTACTTTTGTGGTAGAGATATGATACCTATTTCAAAACAAATGTTTAATAGTTTTGGAACATGAATTTTCTTAAAACCTCTATCCTAAAATGGTCTTACAGGTTTTTGGACCTGAAACTTCACAGAAAGAGTTCTTTCTGGGTTGCATTATGCAGCCAGTAAAGGACCTCTTAGAAGGACACAGTCGACTGATCTTCACATATGGTCTGACCAATTCTGGAAAAACATATACATTTCAAGGTAAATACTGTTTATTTTGACTAGAAAAGAACCATTAATTCAGTATTTTCCCAATGATGTCATAATATTTCCATCATATAGTCCATATTTTAAGTTTTACTATTTTATTATATAGAACCACATCATTTCTTCTCCCCTAGCTCCTTTTATATCTTCTCTACTCTCCTTCTCCAACTCACGACCTCGTTTTCTTTAATTATTATTGTTATGCATATATGTGTGTGTGTCTTAAAGTTTCTATTACTGTAAAGAGAAACTATGACCACAGCACTCTTATGAAGGAAAATATTTAATTGGGGTTGCCTTACAGTTCAGAGGTTTTTAGTCCATTATCTTCATGGTGGGAAACATGGCAGTATGCGAGCAGACATGGTGCTGGAGAAGGAGCTTGGAGTTTTTACATTCAGTTCAGCAGACTCAGCTTCTGAGACCTCAGAGCCCACTTTTACAGTGACACACCTCCTCCAGCAAGGTCACATCTTGTAATGGTGCTATTCCCTATGGGCCAAGCAAGCAAGCATATGAGTCTATGGGGCCACTCCTAGTCAAACCACCACAATATATGAATAAATATGTAACCATAACCTACTGAGTGTTAAATATTGTTGATATGTACATGTTTTTAAGACCTATAAACACGACAATGTAAAAAGTATTGGAGCTGGAGGTATTGGCGCACTCTTTTATTCCCTGCACTTAGGAGGCCAAGGCAGGCTGCTCTTTGAGTTTCAGGACAGACTGGTTTATATAATGTGTTCCAGGCTAGCCAGAGCTAAAAAAATGGGACCTTATCTCAGAAAACAAAATGGAAGTATTGGTTTCATTTTGCCACCATTTTCGTGTATATATATCATTGCATGCTGTTTTCACTTACCCTACTTTACTCACTCACCCCATGCCTTCCTCTTCTCGTCTTCTTCCTCCTCTCAGTAGTCTTTCTGCTTGCATGTTATATATCATAGATATATGATGCATATATGCTTGTTATATATCATAGATATATGATGCATATGCTTGTTATATATCATAGATATATGATGCATATGTTCATAGTTACATATATTCTAGCCCTGTTTTTGCCTTCTCTTCCCTTCATTTCTCTTCTTCACTTTCACAGTTTTTTTCCTAATTTAGTGATATTATCTTTCTCAATTTAAATCTAGACCTGCATAGGAGAGGAAATACACACACTTGGTTTCTACATTTGACTTATTTCCCTGAACACTGATGTCCATTTTGTTGCTGGACAAGCACTTTACAATTATACCACCTCCCCAGCTATATTCTATCATTTTCTTGTCCTAACTCTCCTCAACCTTCTAACTAGCCATCTTATCTAGCTGTCCTTTTAATTTTTTAAAACATCTCACATAGATGTTGCTGATGGTATTTAATTCAAATATATGTATAAAATTATTTTATACATATGGTAGAAATTAAAATAATGTTAAGAATTAAGATATGCTTTAGAAAATTAAGCATGGAATAAATGAGAAATTTTGCATTTTCATTTTGTAATTATGGGCGATAGGAAATTATATTAGGGCTAGATCTGAATATAATTTCTGGGTGTCGGATCAGAATATGTTGACAATCCAGTAAAGCCTAAAATGATAGTAACATGAATAATTCCTTAAGTTCTTGCATTTTTCCTTTTTACTCTTGCTTATTAGGTAGTGTAAAAGGAGCTTTGTTAATCCAAAAAAGTTGCCTTTGTCCTATTCTTTTATAGGCACAGAAGAAAATATTGGTATTTTGCCTAGAACACTGAATGTATTGTTTGATAGTCTTCAGGAAAGACTATATACGAAGATGAGCTTCAAACCACACAGATGTAGAGAATACTTAAAATTATCATCTGATCAAGAGAAGGAGGAAAGTGCTAACAAAAATACATTGCTGCGACAAATTAAGGAGGTACGCCAGTATTTTAGTACATAAAATATCAAATTCATGACATTTTTTGTATACTATCAGGATAATTTTAGCTTGTATTATAATCTGGTTTTGGTCATAGTGTTTTTCAAAACCAAAATTATGTAAGACAGCAAATGGCAATACTAAGTAGAAATGCAAATGATACTAGTCTTTTTTGATATAGAATTAGTATTATACTTTGAAAATATGAAATATTCATTTGAAAATAATACAAAGAAAAAAATTTAGTGAAAAGAATGTATGAAATGGAAGGAGATTTTATGACAGGCTCCCTAGTTAGCTTAGCTGACCTCAGCTTTACAGTCTTCCTGCCTCTGTGTCCTGGGTGCTCGACTCACTGGGTCACCACACTCCTGCCTTATGCAGAGAGCTTTGTCTCTGAATGGATGCACACATATGCAGCACCTTCACATTTTATTTTTCTGATACTGGTTATTTGAGCTATACTCTCACTCCCCCTTTGTTGCATGCAGAATGCAGTTTTGTTTTTTATGGGTATCATGTGTGTGTGAGAATGCTGTTGTGTGTGCAAGGTACCAATGAGGTCAGAGGACGACTTGGAAAGTTGGTCCTTTCCTTCTGCTGTTGGTTGGGGACCAAACCAGATCATCAGGCTTATGTAACAAGCGCTTCATCTGCTGAGCCATCTCCCGGGCCTTTATCTGTTTTCTTTTGTTTTTCAATATTAGTATGTAATATTTTGTCAATGTACTATGATCTCACAATGTTTCAAATGTTTAGGGAATATGGACTTGCCTTTGTGTAGAGAGACTATTATAGTTGTTATAATTGAATACTTCTGACTGGGTAGTTTATAGTTAGCCCATAGTTCTGCAGCCAGAAATTCTTTTTTTTTTTTTTTTAAATATATATACTTTTAAATTTAATATGTGAGTACGTGCATGTGTGGATGTGGGTGTGTGTATGTCTGAGTGTGTCTGTCTGTATATCTGGTTCTGTCAAGGTTGTAGGGAAACTTAGATAAGTCTGTTTTCTCTACTAATTGGGCCATGGGGATCTTACTTAGGTCTTCATGCCCAACACCAAGTGCCTGTACCCTCTTAGCCATTGCCACTGATTCTGGATCCAGAAAGTTATCAGCTAGGAAGGGCCTTTTTGTTTGTGGGGACTTAGTACAGAGTCTCCAGGTAGTCTAGGGCATCACATGGCAGGTATAGAGCCAAACAGATTTTTATAGCTCACCAATTCTGAGATAAATCATTAATCTACTGATTAATAAATGGATTAATCCATGAGGCCAGGGCCCTTGTGATTTAATCACATCTTTTTTTTTTTCCCTTCAAAATTGAAACAGGGTTCTCACTGCAGCTCTGGCTTGGAACTTGCTATGTAGACCATGCTTGCTTTGAACTCACAAAGATCTGCCTTTAATTGCCAGTGTTGAAATTAAAGGGTGGAGTGCCTGGCCTATCACCTCTTAATAATTCACAGTGGGGATTATTCAATATAAAGTTTAGTGGGGACATTCAAACCATAATACAGACTGATAAATAGAAAAATGAATACATAGTATGCTATGAAGGGGTGCTATGCTATGGAGGGATGCTGTTTTATGGAAGATAGTACCTTGTTAGTTTCAAAGAGTTAAAATGATTTTATCTTCTGTCTTTCTGGATTTTAAGTGTTCAGATATTTTTACTGTTAAAGATTAAAAAGCTATTAATTTGTTTTAATTAGAACTTTGAAAATAGTAATGATTTTCCTCTTTTAAGACTTTAGGAGTAATTACGGTGTGCCTGTAATTAAAAGTTATTCCAAATACTGAGGCGGATGGATTTCTTGAGTCCAGGTTTTTAGTGCTAGTCTGGAAAACATAGTGAGATCCTCCTTTATGTCTCTGTTTTTAAAGACTTCTGTTTATTTTATGTATGAGCATTTGCATGTGTGTGTGTGTGTGTGTATGTGTGTCTGTGTATGTATGTATGTATGTATGTATGTATGTATGTATGTATAACATGTACATGCCTGGTGCCTACAGAGGCCAGAAGAAGGCTTTGGATCTCTTAGAACTGGAGTTAGACATACTTATGAGACACCATGGTGCTGGGAACCAAACTTAGGTCCTCTTCAACAGAAGCCAATGCCTTTAACAAGTGAGCCATTTGTTCAGTTGTGACTCCCATCCCAGATCCTATTTCAAACTTACAACTGGTCAAAGGACAGAGAGTAAGTGTCAGTGTAGTGCTTAGCTACAGTCGAAATGTCTGTATCACACCTCCCACTCCAAAGAGCAGGACCTATTTTGGAAGAGGGAACAGAAAGATTGTAAGTACCAAAGTCTGGAGAGGACCAGAAGTAATATCTTCTGGCTATGACAGGACCTCTGTACTCATCAATTTACATCAGTATGGATGCCTGGATAAGATTAAACTAGGCATGGTGCATATACCTGTAGTCCTGGCAACTAAGAATAGAGGCAGGCAGATCAGAATTTTAAGGGTATACTCTGGTACATACATGAGCCATTCTGGGCTTCATAAAACCTGTCTCAAAAATTCAAACCAAACCCAACACCAACACCAACAGTTTTTGAAAGGTTATGAATTTGTTTTTGGCTTAATTGGTTAGCTGATTAAAATATTATTTTGCTTTTAACAAAAAGTGTTTTTAAACTCTACTCTTTCTTTTTTAGGTTACCATACATAATGACAGTTATGACGTTCTTTGTGGTAAGGATTCTTTTCTCACTTATGTTCATTTACTTGTCTTGAAATATATTTGAAAGGTTTTATTTTCAGAATCACTCTTAGTGTTGATCTTTTGATCATGTAGTGCCTACAGTACCTACAAAATGTTTCAAAGCTATATGAACTGTGAGTAGTTGTAAGGTTTCATTTATACTTAGTATCATGAATGTATTTTCTCTGACTTTAATATATAATTAGAGAATTGTTCTTATTTTTCTTGGTCATTTGCATTAATTTGTATTTGATTTCTTCTTACTTCAAAACAAGTAAGATTAAAAGAAACTAAGCTTTGATTGCAACAAATATTAGTTCCTTTGCTCCCTAAAATGTTTCAGTGTAGATGATAAAGAGATTAAGGATTTTAAGAGTCATGATCTATATATTTTCTGTTTCTTATTTAGTCAAGGTCTTAATTTTATGCCTTTTGTTGTTGTTATAGGACACTTAACAAACTCTTTGACTATCCCAGAATTTGAAGAATCCGTGAACAGTTGTGACCAGTCCAGTCTGAATGTGGATAATATAAAGTATTCTGTGTGGGTTTCTTTCTTTGAAATTTACAATGAAAGTATTTACGATTTGTTTGTTCCTGTGTCCTCTAAGTTTCAAAAGAGAAAAATGTTACGACTTTCCCAAGATATAAAGGGCTATTCTTTTATAAAAGGTATGTTAGCGACCATTTTAATATTGTTCCAAAATTACTATTAGGTTTTGTGATGAGTATAGGAAATAAACAGGGAATTTTTTAAATTAATTTTTTAAAATCCATTTTTAGCAGAAAAAAAGAAGTTTGTGCTTTGGAAGTATATTTTGTGTTTCTTGTAACTGAGTAGAAGCGGGTCTGGCCCGGTTGATTTGCTTGAGTGTTAGCTATATTGCTGGTGAAAGTGCAGGATCTTCTCTACACTCTTTTGCTTTGTATTGGAACTGTTAAATGTTAAGTCCTCCATGTGTGCTTGCGGAACTTAAATACAGGGTGTCTTATAGTCTATCTTTACATGTCTTGTGGAATAAGGAGTAGTTTTAGTTGGTGTTCTAGGATGTGTGACCAGAAGAAAGATTTTATGTGGTGCTAGGAAAATACTTTGAAAAGGTTATACTGTAATACAAATGCTGTTTTTTTCTAAATTAGTGCATTTCCTCTTTATTTGTTAAAGATCTGCAGTGGGTCCAGGTATCTGACTCTAAAGAAGCATATAGACTCTTAAAACTAGGAGTGAAGCATCAGAGCGTTGCTTTCACCAAACTGAACAATGCTTCTAGTAGAAGGTAAGTCTTGGCCCCTAGGGTACAATCCTGAGAAAACCACAGTAGTTGCTGCAAATGTAGGAAGCTAGGTTTAGATGGATGTGACCAGTAGGATTTCTCAAATGTACTGTCAATTTGTAGACATGAAAATTACCTGTAATACTAGTTGATTTGCCTGGATATTAGGTTTTCTAATATGCGGAATGTTTCTGAGGCATTTTTTACTGTTTATGTCAGTGTCCTGGATAGTTTTCCTAGTTGCTTAAAGAGGTGGCCATTTCTCTCTGCCTTACCCTAATATGTACTATTTGGAAAATGAATGATTCAGGCCTCAAGGGGTTAAAGAGGGATGTTTGTGATGAATGGGGTAAGGAGGTAGGAGACAGAATAAGTTTTATCAGTGAGATGCATAAATTCTTTCTCTTAAGGAAGAAATGCCTTGACTCTCTACAATGAGATGGACATAGGGTGATAATGTGATCTATAGCAGCATGCATATAGGGCAGATTTCTGCTTTGCTTTAGGTATATTTTCAAAGACTGTAGCTGTAGATCACAGCATTTTCACTAATAGTATGACCTCTGTAAGGACATTCTTGTTTTCCCCCATGGTTCTAGAGGTCGAGTCCAGGGTTTCACATGCACTAGGCTGACCTATATCCATCTCCAGCCATCGTTTTACTTCTTATTTTTAAACAGAGACCCATTCAGTAGCCCAGGCTGGCTTTAACTTTAGAACTGTTTGATTTATCCTCACAAGTAGCTGCATATTGAATCTCACTACACATGATTTTATTAGTAATTAATAGAAATTGGAGCGCCAAGAGGGAAAGGTTTGAGGGATTTGGTGTTTGGCAAGTGATGACATGATGCTAGATAGTTGGGCAGGCCTGGGTGAGAGTGGAGTATGGGGTTGATATGTCTGGTAGCTAGTTGCAAAAATGTACCTGTGGCGGATGATAGAAGGAACTAGTGTAGAGAAGTCCAGTTTGAGATGTTTGTCTCTCACGTGGGCATTGAAATGGAATGATAATACTTGGTCTTTGTGTTCCTCTTTTTAGTCACAGCATATTCACTATTAGAATATTACAGATAGAAGATTCTGAAATACCTCGTGTAACACGAGTTAGTGAGTAAGTTGAACATTTTTAAAATTGTAGTTATTTTGAAACATTTTGAAAAATTTTGCAGTAACCTTTTTTTGGGGCGGGGGTTGATTTAGATTGTCTCTATGTGATCTTGCTGGTTCAGAACGAAGCATGAAGACACAAAACGAAGGTGAAAGGTTAAGAGAGGCTGGGAATATCAACACTTCTTTATTGACTCTGGGAAAGTGTATCAATGTTTTGAAGAACAGTGAAAAGTCAAAGTAAGTGTCCTTAGTGTAAATATGAAAGTCTAACTTTGCATTCTTTAGAAAGCACTTTCTGGAAACCCGTTTCTTACACAACCACATGTAGTGATTACTTTCTTCTCATAGCAGATATGTGTGTGCAGTGCGTGCATAGGTATGTTCTAGGCAAGAGCTCTCATACTGAGCCATATAACCCTACATGGAAATATGCTTTAACGTGCTGTATTTTCAAAATTTCCCATAGGGTTCAGCATGTGCCTTTCCGAGAAAGTAAACTGACCCACTATTTCCAAAGTTTTTTCACTGGAAAAGGGAAAATATGCATGATCATCAATATTAGTCAGTCTTGCTCTGCCTATGATGAGACACTCAATGTCCTGAAGTTCTCAACCACTGCGCAAAGGGTGAGTGTTTTTAGATTTGTGCTAAATAATGACCATCTCACAGCATTAACTGCTTGCCTTGGAAGAGCAGATGTTTGGGTTTTGTTTTGTTTGCTTTGCCTTTTTTTTTCTTTCTTGAGATAGCCTGACCTAGCGATTGCAGATATTCCCACTTTCCCCCGCCTTTTCTTCTTCAGTGTGAAACTACAGGTGTGTGCCACCACCCATGCCTTGGTAATGGCTCTGTGAAATAAGTAGTATTTTGTGTCTGTTACTGTGAGACTAGGAAGTACTTGAAAATAAAATTGTAATTGTTGAACTAACTAGAAAACCAGGAAAAACTTGAATTTGTCCCTGAAAGGAGTAAAATGACATTTACTATTATGCATTAGTGGTGAACAGACTATAGATTCATAGTAATTATGGAATGAACTGTTCACTCTGCCACTCATCTGACCTATATGAGTGATGGCCATCTTTGCCAGAGATAATACAGAGATCATAGAAAGGCATGTCTACCTATAGATTGGGTGCAAAGTAGGTTTTTCTTACTTTAAGATTCATTTAGCAATGCTAGTTCCTTTTTTAAATGTTGGTTGGTATTTAAATTGTCACTTGACTTAACTTTACAAAGTTAGGCTGGGTGGAGTGGCTCACACCTTTACCCTAGCTTTGGCAGGCAGAGGCAGATGAGTTCCAGGCAGGCCGATGCTATCCGGTGAGAAACTCTCAAAAAATAACTTCAATGAAAGAAGTTTTTTCCTTTTCTCTTGTAAAAGCCATGTTGGATGTTTTAACAGGTCTATGTTCCGGATACTTTAAGTTCTTCTCAAGAGAAATCTTTTGCATCTAACAAATCTTTACAAGATGTATCATTAGACAGTAATTTGGACAATAAAATACTAAATGTAAAAAGAAAAACTGTTTCATGGGAAAATAGTCTAGAAGATGTGCTTGAAAATGAAGATTTGGTTGAGGACTTAGAAGAAAATGAAGAAACACAAAACATGGAAACGGAACTTACAGATGAAGATAGTGATAAGTCATTAGAGGAATGCAGAGTTTCCACCTGCCACAAAAAGAACAAGGTAGTATTAAGAACTTTGCTTGACTTACTTGTTTTGAAGTTAGGAATCATTCTTGATGCTCTCTTTTGTGTGTGTGTGTGTGTGTGTGTGTGTGTGTGTGTGTGTGTGTGTGTGTGTATGTGTGTAAATGATCATGTGAGTATGTGCATGTAGAGGTCAGAGGTCAATGTCAGGAATAAGTGTGGGATGTGTGTGTGTGTGTGTGTGTGTGTGTGTGTGTGTGTGAGAGAGAGAGAGAGAGAGAGAGAGAGAGAGAGAGAGAGAGCACGCAAGCGAGCATGCATGAGTGATGAGACTTGTGCCATGGTGCTCATGTCGAAATAGAGGGCAACAACCTCAGGTGTTGGTCCCTGCCTTCTCCTTTCTTTTTGGCTTGGGGGTTGTTTTTTTTGGTTTTTTGTTTGTTTTGTTTTTCGAGACAGGGTTTCTCTGTGTAGCCCTGGCTGTCCTGGAACTCACTCTGTAGACCAGGCTGGCCTCTAATTCAGAAATCCACCTGCCTCTGCCTCCCAAGTGCTGGGATTAAAGGCGTGTGCCACCATGCCCAGTGCCTTTTCCTTTCTTTGAGACAAGCAAGCCCTTGAGTCCACTGCTCTTGCATTAACCGGGCTCACTAGACCTCGAGATCCCTGGGCTTTATCTAGTTTGTGTGTGTGTGTGTGTGTGTGTGTGTGTGTGTGTGTGTGTGTTGGGGCAGGGGTGGTATCTGAACTCTTGTCCTTATGCTTCCATAGCAAGAGTGTTATCTTCTGGGTCATATTCCTTTCCCTAACAGGACACTTTTTTTTTTTTTTTGTATACAATCTCACTGTATAGCCAGGCTGGCCTAGAATTCACCTGCCCCTTCCTTCTGAGTGCTGGGATTAAAGTCATAGGTTACCATGCTCAGTGAATAGGACATTTTAACCCCGACTTTACCATTTCTTATAGATTTGGTCCTTATATTCTCTGTTTCTGAAATGTGGTGCTATCAAACTCATGGATAAAATGAGAAAACATAACTACTGAACACTTCTTAGTGGAAAATAAGTGTCCTGATTTTTACAGTACATGTTTGTTTGCTAGACAGTGAAACATCTTTTATAGATCTGTCTTTAAGATAAATATTATTTTTGTAATGGTTTGTTTCTAAAATGTAGAGTCATACTTGGTTTTTCAGGTTAAGGAATCTATAGTTGTGTGCAAGACTATTAGCATTAAAAAGGATACAATTATAATTGACTATGAAGTATATGTGCTTATTTTAGGAACTGTTGGATTTAATAGAAAAGTTGAATAAAAGACTAATAAATGAAAATAAAGAAAAATTAACATTGGAACTTAAAATCCGAGAAGAAGTTACACAGGAATTCACTCAGTATTGGAGCCAACGGGAAGCCGATTTTAAGTAAGTTATTTCTTCATAACCTGGCAAGAATTGAGATTTATTTATTTATTTAATAGCTATTTCTTAATTTATATTATGTGAATTTTTGAAAGTGATGACTGTATACAAATAGATGCTACATATGATTAAATTGTTCTCTTAATGGAATTAATTTATGTTTTAAAGGGAGACACTTCTTCATGAACGAGAGATATTAGAAGAAAACGCTGAACGTCGCTTGGCAATCTTCAAAGATTTGGTTGGAAAATGTGACAGTCAAGATGAACCAACAAATAGAATTTGTGACATAGAACTTGAAACTGAAGTATGTCAATGAAAATATTAAAAATAATGAGGCTTTTGGTACCAGGATTTAATACCCCACATTAATGATGAGAAATGCTAATGCTATGAAATATTAGTGTCTAAAACAGTACTTTGTGGCTTTATTGTAATGAGGCATGTATTGGATATTTATAGGTAAATAGGTAGAGTTTTTGGATTATGTTTCTGAGACAGACCGTCATTATATAGCCCAGGCTTGTCTGGAACCCCATTTTTCCTGCCCTGGCTTCCTGAGTACAGAGATGACAGCACTGTGTCACTTTGCTAGATGCACAAACAATTTAAACAGAACTAGTTTTAGAAAAACTTAGAATTTTGTGGCATTTGTTTTCATTTCATTTTTTCTTGAGTCACTATTGCTTGTAGGCAATAACAGTCATTTTTGTTGGCTTACAGAATACTCTTTTCAGAAATGAGCCCGTAAAGGGTCCCTTACTTAATTGTTCTGATCCAGTCAGAAACACTTGTGTATGAAAAGGCTTGCCTTTGTTGGAAAATAACTCCAGGAAAGTTGATGAGTTTTGCTGCTCCCACTGAAGCTGATGAGGGCATTTGCAAGGGATTGTTTGAGTTCTGAGTGTGTGCTGTGCTTTGTTTCTCAACCGCTGGATGTCATGGCCACAGAGCTTCGGGCTTTCTGTCACTACATCCTGGTGTAATGTGAACGTGGTTTGGGATGTGGACTTATGTATGAAATGGAGGAGCCACATAAGCGTCCATATGAGATTGGAGGCATACTGAACTAGATGATCAAATTGTTCTGTAATGACATACTAAGATTTATGATATATTCCTGAGCAAACAAGCTTTGTATTCTATATTTTAAAAAAATGAATATTAAAACACAAATTTTAAATAATTGGGGGGAGGTGGGTCATGTAATTTAAAGAATCTTTAAGGTATGCCCACATGTATTGAAGTCCACTGTTAATGTTAGACATGTGGTTTTTGTTATTTCTAGGAAGCTCATAATTATGTAGGAGTTGAAGATATTTTTCATTCTCTTCAAGATGATGTCACTGATATTAAGAAACAGGCCGAACTTGCTCATTTGTATATTACATCTCTTGTTGATCCCCAGGAAGCTATTGCCTGTTTGCAGCTAAAGTTTAATCAAGTTAAAGCAGAATTAGCTGAAACTAAAGAAGAATTAATTAAAGCCCAAGAAGAGCTAAAAAACAGAGAGAGCAGTAAGTGCATGTATTTTACTCTTATTTGGGTTTTTATGAATACATAAAAGCTGTTGTTGGTGAGTATAGGGATTTGTGCAACTGTAGTGACCAGAAAATGTTTTAAGCTACATAACAAAGCTCAATATCTTTACCATCTGTTCTGTGATTTACTACTGTAAATATTTTTTAGGACCAGGCAGATGGCTCAGTAAAGTTGGTGCCATGTATTAAGACCTGAGTTTGAGTCCCCAGACTATACAAAACAAGCCGGACATGGTGGCTTGTGTTTGTAATCCCAGTGCTAGGGACATGGACAGAGACAGGTCTTGGGACTTGCAGACTAGCCAGCCTTGCTTAACTAAGCACAAGCTTAGATAGAGATTGTGGCTCAAAAGGAGTAAGGTGGACAGTGCCTAAGGAAGGGCATTTGAGGTTGACCTCTCTCCTCTACCGGTACACATGTATACATCACCCACATGTGCAGGTATGTGTGTACACACACAAATAACTAAAGTAGCGTTTATTATTATAAAAGACTTCTCAAATTGAGAGGAAATAAACAGGAGCAACCCAGAAATAAAGCAAGAGTCTTTATAAGAAATCATAATGAAAAGTATAAAGAAGTTAAATTTGTTCATTTATAATTTTTATGAAACCTTTACGTTGAATAGTTGAGGGTGGGATTATGTTTTTGGAATGGTTTAAAACAGTCTTTTGATCTGATACTTCATTTGATCTTTAAGTGTAGTGGCATTTGGGTTTTAAGAGAGGTGAGGCACTCCACCTTTTATTGTGTGAAAGCAGAGAGGTAGAAGATAGCAGGTCAGTGGTGCCCTGTGAAGTGGACCAGGCCGGTGCTACCTGTTAGTTCTGTGTCACCGTGTTTCTACTTCTTACATGTACTTGTCAGTTTACTCCAAATTTTGAAAGTTACTTTTTCTGAAACATAATCTTGTAGTTTAATAATAGCACTGACAAAATTCGTTTTCTGAATTTAGTGTAATTTAATAGCTGTGTTCCACTCAGGGTTCCTTTTGTTTTTAGATGCATAGATTTTTCTTATTAATATTCTTTATCTTTACAGACTCTTTGGTTCAGGCACTCAAGACATCAAGTAAGGTAATTTAAATTTTACTTTGTCTTGGCAAGAATATAATGAGTGAATAAAGTGGAATGAATTGTGTTTGTGTACTTCTTTTAAAATAGTTTTGAAAGGCGCTATAAATGAAGGTACTGTAAAGAATGCAGAGGTTCGGGTCTGGAGAGATGGGTCCAGTAGTTCAGAACATTAAATTGCCAGCACCTCCATCAGGTGGATCACAGATTGCACATAATTCAAGTTCTCTGAGGAACTCAAAGCATCTGGTCTCAGAGGGCCCCTGCACTTATGTGCACGTGCATGCACACGCACACACACACACACACACCCCTCTCTCTCTCTCACTGACACAAGCACACAGTTGCAAATAAACGTGAATATATAAAAGTGCTCAGCACTGTCTTCACCTGTGCACTACTGTTCAGTGATGGTCAACAGAAAGTTTCTTCCAATCTTCTACTTTATGCTTATGTCGAACTTCCATTCTTTAAAATGTTCTAAAAATGGGATTGTATCTTTGGACTTATTGGATAATCTAGAAATTAATTCTGTCACTACATACTAAATTATATTATTTTAGTTGTGTTTTATGTTGATTTGATGCATTAACTAGTGTTTATCAAATTGTGTGGTGTTTTTAAATGTGGGGTGGACTGGGCATTGTACAGTCTGACCCAAGACTGTTTCTGCTTGGTGGGCAGAGCTTGTTAACTTCAGGTCAGATAGTTACCGATGCTGGGTCTAGGTGGCTTGGATAATTAACGGTCCAAAAACAAGATTGTGGACCTAAAGTAAATTTAATGCTAAGAACTTGCCACTTTTTCTGTCTGTCTTATTATTTATGCTGTTAAATAGCAAAATATTTTAAGAAAGATATGATCAGATGTGACTAATATTTGAAGAGATAGTCGATACAATACTTTTTAGACATTACAGTGAGTTTACACAATTCTTCTTTTTCTTTTTTTTTGTACTATGGTTTTATAGTTTCTTTTTTTTTAATTTATTTATTTTTTGCTGAATATTTTCTTTATTTACATTTCGAATGTTATCTGCTTTCCCACCCCCTCCCCCCAGACCACCAATCCCATCCTCCCTTCCCCTGCTACTATGAGGGTGTTCCTCCACCCACTCACCCACTCCCACCTCCCTGCCCTCAGTGTAGGGGTACACTGGGGCATCTATTGAGCCTTCATAGGACCAAGGACCTCTCCTCCCATTGATGCATGACAAGGCCATCCTCTGCTACAAATGCAGCTGGAGCCCTGTGTACTCCTTGGTTGATGGCTTAGTCCCTGGTAGCTCTGGGAGGACTGGTTGGTTAATATTGTTGTTTTACCTGTGGGTCCTCTTTTGTTTTTCTAGTACTGAAAGTAATTATAGTTTAAAATGATATTAATGTTCTAAAATTGAAAATAAAGCCCTCATGTAACGTTTCTTCTAATTAAAGAGGAAAAAAGGAAAGAACAGAAGATGACTTACATATGTGTGTGTGTGTACATACATACATATGTATCTACATATGCATGTACATAAGTACATATGTATACATATGCATATATATACACTTTCCCAGGCACTCTTAGCTGTTTTTTTTAATATTAACTCATTTAAATATCAACAATTTCATGATACAGATGTTTATTGCTTATTCTTTTGAGATTGGGTCTTCTGTAGCTCAGAGTGCCCTCCAATTTGCCATGTAGCCCAGGGCTTCGACATTATGTCTTCTTCCTTCCCTTCCAAGTACTGAAATAGAGGCTTGTGCCATTGTGCCATTTTTTTTTCCCCTAGAACTAAATGACCTGTGTAGGATGACATAGATGAAGGTCAAAGAGCAAAGACTTAAACCCAGGAAGACTGGTTTGGGTGTTCTGTTTTTTTTTTTTTTTCTTAACTAATTTATTGGTTCTCTTTCCTTTATGTGTGTTTACACACACACACCACCTCAGATTTATGGCAGCTCTCTTGGCTTAGCCTCTCTCATGCTGGGATTAAAAACATGAACCCTATGCCCCACTAACATTTCGTTGAAAGCAAATGTAATATTGTGTGAGGTATGGTGGTACATGCTTCTAATTCCAGTACTTGGGAGGTAAAGGAGGGAGAATCAGTAATTTTAAGTTAGCCTACGCTATCTGAGACCCTGTCTGTAAAAGTAGCAATAATAAAAATATGAGATCATACTAGATAAGGTGTTGCTATTGGTTATTTTTGTTTAAAAATTGAAAGTATTCTAATGCTGCATCATGTTTACATTCTAGTTTTCTTCAAATATATTCCAATCATTGTCATTTTCTTTTTAATGGAAATATTTCTATATGCTGGTCTTTGAGGTACATTCCTTTAGTTCGAGCACTGAGATGGCAAAGAAGACTGGTCTCTTGAGTTCGAGGCCAGCCTTGTCTACATAGTGAGTTCCAGGGTAACTGGAACTACATAGTGAGTTGCCGCCTTTGAAAACATAAAGGTTATAGACTGGAGCGTTTAAGAGCTGTGAGGTAGAATTAAAGGAGTGGCACTGTCGATACATTTCAGAGTCTAATGTATGAAAAACGCATTTTAAAATATTTTAAGACTTTAACTTTATAAAGCATCTTTTTATTAGATAGTGATGTTTATACTGTGGTTCAGGCTGAGATATTTTAAATTGCATGTGCACCCCAAAGTCATTTACCTAAGAAACAAGAATCACTTTATCCTGCCACTGAGGTCAGTTTATTTAGTTGCACAGATCTAAACTGTTGAAAATGTAAAAGAGGGCATTCAGCTGCTTTAAAACATGGTTTCTTAAGTATGCTGACAGTACTCTGTATTTGAGAAGGAGACTAGTCCTTCTCATACATTAGCACTGGCTGTCGTAGGGTTTCTGCTGGTGTGATAAACACCATGACCAACAGCAACATGGGGAAGAAAGAGTTAATTTCAGCTTTCATTTTCATATTATAGTCTATCACCAAAGGAATTGAGGGCAGGAACTCAAGACAGGAATGGGGAGGCAGGAACTGATGCAGAGTTCATGGAGGAAGTGTTGCTTATTGGCTTGCTCCTCAGTGGCTTCCTCAGCATGATTCCTTATACAGCTCAGGACCACCTGCCAAGAGGTGGTGTCAACAGCTGCTTTGAGATAGGCTCTATCACATCAATCATTAATCAAGGAAAGGCCGCACAGGTTTGCCCAATGAACAATCTGTAGGACATTATCTCAGTTGACCTTTCTCTTCAAAGATGAGTCTAGCATATATTAAGTTGACATGAAAAACAAGCCAGCATACTGTAGGTTTTAGCCTAGGCTAGTTGGAAGGGATTCTGAAAATAAAGGAATTTGGATACATTTAGATAATGGTGGTTGGTATTGAGTCATGGGTCCAAAACATGAAATTAAATAGAATAAAATTGCTGTTTTTCATGTGTTTATTACAAGTATGTTTTCTTTAGAAAGATACATACTATGACCTTGAGAGTCTTTGATTTTTAGCATCTCATAAATACAAATTTCCTATTCAGATGGTTTAGGTGAGGATTATACATTTGTCCTTTAATTCTTAACATGGCATGGGCATGTTGTCTGCCAAGAGGTCAGAGGACAACATGCAGGAGTCAGTTCTGCTCCTCTACCATAGGCCTCAGAGATCAAACTCAGACTGTTAGCCTTGTGACAAGAGTTTGCTTAGCTATCTTGCTAGTCTGAATCCTTTTATAGATTTTTTTTTTAATTAGAACATCTTTAAATTATTTTCTAGTATAGGAATGTAACATAGGAAAATACCATAACATATAAACTATTAGCTAAGTGTACATGCTTTGTTTAAAATGCTTTTCTAGGGGGCTGGAATGTTGGCTTAGTGGTAAAGACTAGTTGTTCTTGCAGAAGGCCCCAGCTTGTTGCCCAGTACTCACATGGCAGCTCACAACCATTCATACCTCAACTTCCAGGAGATCTGATACTTTCTTCTGACCTTTCTGGCCAGCACTAGTTAGTCCTGTGGTGCACATATGTACATGGAGTGGAAACACCCGTACCTATATGTTTTTAATGATTATAACGTGCAAGATTATCAGACCTCTTTGTATTTTGACAGAAAGTTATATTCAGTACCAATCATTATTCTCTAAATTATCTGAGCATGATACGTTATTATATTTTAAGTCTACAACCCAGAACCTCATACATTATAATGGCAAACATCCTGCCATTGAGACCTACTCCAGGCTGGATGGGCCTTAATATTTTGATAATTGGGCAGGGGTAGCTCTCTATATTACACCTCACAGATATCTGTTCTTTAAATAATTTATATGTTTCTCTGTTTTTCTGACAAGAATCTGTTTTGAGGGAAATGACTCACTTTAATAAGGTAAGGGCATCAGCAGGAGAAAAACAAAAGTGATTTCTTTCAGGCAACCTACTGTCTACTGTCTACCAATTACTATAATAGGTTATTGGAAGTAGATTAATAAAAATATCTATGTGATACTTTATTTGCATTTTATTTCTCTCTTTTTTTTTTTAAAGATTTATTTATTTATTATATGTAAGTACACTGTAGCTGTCTTCAGACACTCCAGAAGAGGGAGTCAGATCTCGTTACAGATGGTTGTGAGCCACCATGTGGTTGCTGGGATTTGAACTCTGGACCTTTGGAAGAGCAGTCGAGTGCTCTTACCCACTGAGCCATCTCACCAGCCCGCATTTTATTTCAAAGCACACTTTGTTCTTTATTTTAGTTTAAGCTTAGGAGTTTTTAAAGACAGACTATCACTGTGTTGGTCAGCTGGTCTTGAGCTTGTATGCTGGAGCCATCTTCCCACATCATTTTTCTGAGTAGCTGGGAACATGAGCTTTCTCATTCCAGCTGAGGCACAGGGTGTTTTCAGAGTGACTTTAGTGATATCTGTCTAAATGCTTTCTGCTGCCAAAGGCACCAGTTATTTTAGGGTGAGATGTAAACAGCATGCAAAGCATTTCAGAATTTGAGAACAGACTGATGAGAGGTAATGTGGGTAGTTCCTGTGTTTTTGGCTTTTTGCATGAGAACATATTGAATTATTTTGTTTTAGGTTGATACATCTTTAACCAGCAATAAGTCAACTTGTAATGAAACAAGTGAAATGCCAAAGAACAGTAGAGCCCAGACACATTCAGAAAGGAAAAGATTAAATGAAGATGGACTTCAGCTTGGTGAGCCACCAGCAAAGAAAGGTACTGGCTCTTTAGCTACCTGCAGGGATGCCTCAGAAACAGGAAACAACCTGATCAAGAGCAGGCACTAGGAAAGCCTAACCACCATGAGTATTTATGTTAGCATGCTCTAATCTGTCAGGGCAGAGATGGATGTAAAGCTGTCTTACAGTTATCAGCACGGTTAGATGCTGAGCTTTTACCACTCTGCCTCATCGTTCATTCTGTGCTAGGTAGAAGTCCCTTTCATAAAAAGGTGGTGGTTTTGCCCAAATCTGTTCTCATTCTTTTTTTCACTCTTCATTTTTTATGCATTTGGACAAATAGGGAATAGTTGACAGATTTTGGGCCAAATATTACTAACAAACCTGTACTTGTACTGTACTTAAAATGCTAGAAGAAAGTCTCTTGGAAAATACTACTGTAAATTGAAAACTTTTTTGAAGTACTTAAAAATGGTTAACTTTGTTAAAAGAAAAAGGTCAAATCCTTAAGATTGTAGAGTTGCTAGTCTCTTTAAACTAAGAAATCATTAACAAAGTATCAATTGCAAATTTAGGAAAACTTTGAAAATCAGCTCAGCAGCTTTTAAGAAAGTTGCTGGATGTTGTGTGTGCCTGTGGCCCTGTGCTCAGGCCTGAATGTGTGTATGTGTGTGTGTGTGTGTGTTTGAGCCATTCTTGGGCTATATATCAAACCGTCAATAGAACAATAAGAATTAAATAAAAAGAGATATGGAGAAGGCTGTACCAATGCCAAATGAGACAATGCCAAAAGTTTTACCTCCTCCTTTAGGAGGTAAATTTACTTTAGATAAAGTAAATTATATGTTTTAAAAGATAAATGTGCTTATTTTTCTGTCTGAGTATTCCTGCATGTATATGTGTGTGCCTGGTGCCCTCAGTGATCAGAAGAAGGCAATAGATCCCCTGAAGCTGCAGTTACAGATGATTGTGATCTGGGTACCAGAAATGGAACTTCTCAAAGAAATGCTTTATCACTGACCCATCTACCCAGCTCAAGATATTACAGATTTAAAGTTACTTAAAACTGTATCTAGTGAGCTTTTAAGTTAATTCATAGTAAATGAGATAGATAGATCTTGGTCTTAGTTCCTTACTGCTCTGACAAATGCTGAAGAGAGCAAGTTAAGGAAAGCAGGCTCATTGACTAAGCTGGACTCACAAGTCAGCAAGCCCCGGACATGCACGTTTCTCAGTGCTCAGTGCTGGGGTTTCAGATGTGTGCTATGACACAGTGCTGGGGTTTCAGATGTGTGCTATGACTCCGCTTTTTTCCTGTGGGTTCTGGGAATCAATCTTGGGCTTTCCTTCTTACACGGCAGGCTTTCACCTGAATCTCTGATTTGAGTCTGTTAGCGCCAGTCTTTGAGTAAGGCCGCCAGAGCAGTCTCTATCCTAGAAATGTACACGTTAAGACTACAAACGTGCTTTGCATTCGTGCTTAGTTAGTTGAGCCCTGCATTGATTCTGCTAGCAGCTGTCCTATCTCTAAAGCACTGCGCTTGCCTTTCTCTTTATACCTACAGCACCCGAGCCACTAGCACTGGCTCCTTTCTCCAGTGAGGAAACAATTAGGACTTAGCCGTTTAGTTAGTGAAAGGTGGGGCTGCATGTCCTACCTTTGATACTGAATAAATTCTGAGAATTTCAACCCCCTCTTTATATTTATCTGTAAAAAATTTAATGAGATTTTCAGTCTGTAAATCATTAATATAGTACCTTTACTTTGAAACTGTTCTTCAGGATGTAGTTGGTTGCTAGAATTTCACTAATTCCCTCTCTCATAATGTAAGGTAAAGGTCTGGGATTAAAGTTAAATAATAAATATTGGAAATGTTCAGATCAGAAGTAGCAGCCATCACTTTTTTAGACCTTTTTTGTCAACTCTGACCCAGGTCTATACTTTTTACATAAAAGTTCTGTATGTTCTTTTTAAGTCCATTTCACTTTTTCATCAGGAATTTTACTTTGATTTTTTTTCTAGATTAATAATATACCAATGTTCTTTTAAAGGGCTTATACTCGTTAGTCCACCCATCACCGAAGAGCAAAACAAAATGGGAGAAATGCAACAGTCTGTTTCAGAAGTTGTGGAAGGCAATAGAGTTTTGAAGGAAAAGAATGAAGAGCTAAAAAGACTTTTAACTATTGGTGAGAATGAACTCAGAAATGAAAAGGAGGAAAAAGCAGAATTAAATAAACAGGTTGTGAGTTTGCAGCAGCAACTTCGTTTCTTTGAAGAAAAGAACTCATCCCTGAGGGCAGATGTAGAGCAAATCCAGGCCAGTTACAACAGTGCAGTTGCCGAGCTGCAAACACAGAAAGCCGTGAACCAGGAGCAGAGGGACAGGATCCTGAAATTATCACAGGAGATGGAGACTGCTGCAAGAAGTATCGAGAGCAATGTTTCACAGATAAAACAAATGCAAACAAAAATAGATGAATTGCGGTCACTTGATTCACCTTCTCATATTTCAAAAATAGATTTACTTAATCTCCAGGATCTATCAAGTGGTGCTAAAGGGGATAATTGTCTGAACACATCACAGCAGCTTCCAGGTGGTGACTTCTCAAGTACGTGGGTTAAAGAATATCACACTCAGGAGATCAGCAGGGAAAATTCCTTCCACGCGAGTATTGAAGCCATCTGGGAAGAATGTAAAGAGATTGTGAAGGCTTCCTCCAAAAAGTCTCATCAGATTCAGGGACTAGAAGAACAAATTGAAAAATTACAGGTGGAAGTAAAAGGATACAGGGAGGAGAACAGTGACCTCCGAGCACAGGAGAGCCAGGGTAAGAATAGAGATCACCAGCTGAAGGAGAAAGAAAGTCTCATCCAGCAGCTCAGAGAAGAACTGCAAGAAAAAAGTGTCAGTCTCCGTGTTCAAGTACAGCTTGTAGCGGAAAGAGAGCAAGCTCTTTCAGAGCTTTCCCAGGATGTTACCTGCTACAAGGCAAAAATAAAGGACCTTGAGGTGATAGTAGAGACCCAGAAAGATGAGTGTAAGCGCTTAGTTGAGTTAGAGCAAAGCATTTTAGAGAAGGAATCTGCCATCTTAAAACTGGAAGCAAATCTAAAGGAATGTGAAGCAAAGCATCAGGATCACATCAGAACCAACGATCTAAGTGCAAAGGAAGTCAAGTTCAGAGAAGAAGTCACACGGTTGGCGAATAATTTGCATGATACGAAACAGTTACTTCAGTCAAAGGAAGAAGAAAATGAAATTAGCAGACAAGAGACAGAAAAGTGAGCTAAGTCTTATTTAAATTAAACATTTTATATTGTGTGTTTGTGCATACCCACATGTTTGTGGGAGTCAAAGAACAACTTGTAGGAGTTTGTCCATTTTCCTGTAACATGTGGGGCCCAGGAATTGGACTCAGCTTATGAGGTTTGACAGCAAGCTCCTCTCTCCACTAAGTACTCTTGCAGGTTCCCAGCTTTCATGTTTCTATGTCACTTTTGTACATTTAGATGGACGTCAATTAATTTGGTAGAACATAGCATATATAACGAGAGAAACACTTGAACTTTCTTCATAAAAACCTTTAGAAACAACAGTTGTATGCAAAAAGTTTTACATACAACTCCTCCAAATCCCCACGACACCCCTTGAAGCACTCATTGCTAGTTTACATGCGTTAAGTTTTATGTTGTAAAAAGATGTAGTTCTGTGACACGTCCCCCTTTCTCACATTGATCCTAAGCAGCCAATGGTGCTTAGGATAGACAAGCAGTTTGTGATTCTTTTCTTCTTTTTAGGTTGAAAGAGGAGCTTGCTGCAAACTCTATTCTTACTCAGAATCTCAAAGCAGACCTTCAGAAGAAGGAAGAAGATTGTGCTGAGCTGAAAGAGAAGTTCATTGATGCCAAAAAGCAGATTGAGCAGGTACAGAGGGAGGTGAGTTATATGAAAAGCTGTGTGGGCTGTTGGGCATACTACAGATATTCTTTAGGTTCCAAGATTAGGGATAGATTTTAGGACTAAAAAGAATATCTGTGAACTTGAATTTTTCTCCAAAATGATGAGTGCTAATATTTTACAAAAGAAAATACAACTAACTCAAATAAAATGAAATTATCATGAAATAAAATATGTGAATGTAATAGCTTTGGAAATGACCCCTGCCTGCCAAAGGTGTGTATATACAGAATGTATGTGCTTTATAGGACTAGAATTTCTTTAAAAAAGAATAAAGTTCATAATGTATGCTTTATATATAGTTCTAGAGTCTTTCTTTAAAAAGTATAAATTTGTTTCTCTAAAAAACAGGAAGTAGTTTTGTTTGAAGTTAATATTTAGGATAGGCAGAGTAACTTATAACTCATTTTCATTGTAATTTAATTTAGATGTTTGCCACCTTCAGGGTGGTAGGGCTATAGATTAACATCATTTCAAAAAGAAATTTAATTATACAATTGGGGAGGGAAAAAAAGTCCATTCCATTTCTTCAAGTCATTTTTTGTGGAGGTAATACATACGACCAAATGATTTTCCTGCTCTTTAGTTTTCCTTTGCTCAGTATCCCCCGCCCCCCCACCCCTGTATCTTCTGATGAAAATTGAAAACATCTTGCTGGGTGTGGTGACGCACAACTTTAATCCCTGCATCCTGGAGGCTAGCCATTTCTACAGAGCAAGTTCTACAACACAGCCAGGACTACACAGAGAAACTGTCTCAATCAAAGAAAAAAATCTGAAAGCATCTTTAGAACCCAGCCTTCCTCTCCCCAACCCTCCCATCCCCTTCCCTTTTCTTGCTTTCCAGCAGCAGGCAAGCTGTAAATCTTGGCAGCTACCTTGTAGAGAAGAGGGGGACCACGGAAGTAATGGTGCTTGAGTTTAACTGACAAGGAGGTTGACCATATGGCTGGCCATGTGATACAGGAAGCTACTTGCTGGGGCAAAGGGGCTGTAAAGATGGAGAAAGGAAGACCAATGAGTTAGGGAAAGCATGCTTAGACAAGGAATAGAAAAAAAAGCTAAACTTCTGCCACTTAGTAATGTATTACCTTTAACAGTATCAGTTCTTTTCTGATGAGATTAAAGGACATATTCCCTGAAGACATGACTTCATGATTATTTAAACAATAATAAAAATGCTCAAAATGTTCAATTTGCTTCATAAATTATGCTTTGTAGGTATCTGTAATGCGTGATGAAGAGAAATTATTGAGGATTAAAATTAATGAACTGGAGAAAAAGAAAAACCAGTATTCTCAGGACTTAGATATGAAACAACGAACCATTCAGCAACTTAAGGTAGCGGTCATTGTTGTTAATGATAGTTGCATTCCATTCTGCTGTAATATTATTCTATTGCCCAATAAGGTACATTTTTTATCTACTGTATTAAATTTTGTTGCTTTGCAATAGGGTCTTACTTTGTAGTCTAGACTGGCATTGACCTCATGGCAAATTCTTCTGCCATCTTTTCTCAGATGTCTGGATTATAGGCACTAGCCATCAGACCCTACTACCATATGATCATTTCTTTGTGTAAGTCTAGAGAGAGTGTTATGATAGTCCAGATTGATCTGTAATGATCCATCCTAAAACAGATTGTAGAGCAGCGGTTCTCAGAGTCTTGTGGGTCACAACCCCTTAGGATTGAATGGCTGTTTCACAGGGGTCACCTAACACCATCGGAAAACACAGATATTTACATTGTGATTCACAACAGTAACAAAGTTACAGTTGTGAAGTAGCAACAAGAATAACTTTATGCAGGAGTCCCCATAACATGAGGGACTGAATTAAAGGGTCCCGGCATTAGGAAGGTTGAGAACCACTGGTCTACAGATTGTGATGAGAATGGAGAGTGGAGTCTTGGTGGTCAGACATGTTATAACTAGAATTGTAGACCTTGCTGTCCCTAGTGAACTTTCCCCTTAAGACTCCTGATTTCTTTTCTCAAACTTTACAACAGCTTTTTTGATAGAGGGCTCTTATGTTTTCTATAGTTTGTACTTCATAATGGGGATTTAAACAAATTCTGAATATATAATATACTTCCATTTCCCTTGATTTTACATTTTAGGATATGTGAGAACACATTTCTGAGTAGGTGTGATGACAACTGATATTAGAAGTATAATCTTTTTGATTGTTGTCTGTATTTTTAGTCAAAACCACGTGTGTTGTTTCTGTGTGCAGGTGTTTATATGAGTAGAGGTGTGTCCGCACATGTCATGCACGTGTATACCCCACGTCATGTGTGGTGGTCAGAGGACAGGCAGCCTGTGAGACTTTCCATCCTGTGTTCCAGGAGCGGAGCTTGCTAGGCTTGGCTGGGCTGTACTCATCGGCCCATCTTACTCACCTTGTTTTCTGACTTTTTTACAGTGCAGACAGCGCCTCACTGTGTCTAATTATAGCCTTGGCTGGCTATCCTTGTACTCATGGAGATTAAATGTGTGTGCCACTACACCTAGGTCCTATAAAGACCTACGTATTCACTATTCTAAAGGCTTTGTGATCTGGGAGAATCGACCCAGTGAATGAGACTAAAGTCTCACGCAATAGCCTACGTTATTCAGAGCCTCAGACAGTTTATATTCTCAGAGTTAAGAAAGGTCACATGAGTAAAGTTGTCATGAGGTCAAGCTGTATTCAGTCACAAGGCACATACAAGGACAAGCCACACATGGCAAGAGCTTGTTTTATTTTTCCATAGAGGTATATATATATATAAAGGATAGTTTAAACATGTCATTGAGTAACAGCAGCAAGTAATGATGAGTAATCTGAAGTCAAGTCAGCCCTATACACTGCACCTTAGAGGAGCACAAAACACATTCCAGGAACAATTCCAGGTTTTGAAGGAACTGAAGTCTCAAGATTTTTGTCCTTATTTTGGAGTGTTCTCACAAGCACTCAGAATTCTCATCCAACTCCTTCCTGGACCATGTTCTGACACATACTATTAACAACTGTTAAGTATTGATTTCTGTGTGCCTTTAATTGTGTTCCTTAATTTTTAGGAGCAGTTAAGTAATCAGAAAATGGAAGAAGCTGTACAACAGTATGAGAAAGTGTGCAAAGGTCAGAGCCCAGTTCTTGTTCTAGAATTAAATTGACTGTTCAATAGTACAATAACAGTTAACATTTTTCTTTGAAAATGTTGAAATGATTAATTCTGCTGAATAACTTATAAACCTAAAATTGTGATTATTAGACAAACATTAAGTAATACTCACTCAGTGTATTTTAAAAACATTTTTATTAGTTCTTTGAGAATCTTATACTATGTGCTGTGATCATATTCACTCTCCTCCCAATTCTCAGATCCACCTTACCTTTCCTGTCCCTCCCAACTTTATGTCTCCTCTCCCTCCCTCTCCCTGTCCCTCTTCCCCTTTCTCTACCCCTCCACCTCCCTCCCTCCCCCACTCCCTCCCTCCCGCCCACTCCCTCCCTCCCTCCCTTTGTCCAAGGTCAGTTTTTGCTACTTTTGTGTGGCTTGGATTTGTGGGCTTCCACTGGAGCGAGGCTGACTTAGCAGGCGCTATCCTCAGAGAAAAGTGACCTTTCCTTTCCCAGCAGGCAACAGTTGCCAATAGCTTCTCAACTAGGAGTGGGGTTTTATGCCCAATTTCACGCTCCATGCTGGGATTTGGTTTGATTTGGTTTTGCAAAGGTCTTATGCTTGGTGTTCTGCACAAGACCTTCCTTCCTGTCCCTTCTACAGTTATCCCTGGGGTGCGGGGGGTGGGGGTGGGGGGGCTGATAGCGGGCCTTCCTATTTTTTTCTCTTTCCTCATTATCTTTGTACCTTTGTTAGAAAATATAAATTATGAATGTGATAAGTTTATTTTCTGGTCTTTGATTTCTGATTATTGTTGTACATGCCCTCATGGGATCAGCTCACTATTATGGAAGCCATGGGATGCCTTTTGAGATTGAGATGTGAGTCCTCCCGCTTATGTGCCTCCTCCATAGTTGTTTTGGCTCTGTTAGGTGCTGGACGTTGCCACATGGATTTTAGGATCAGTCTGCCTATTATTACGTACGTGAGAACATATGTAATTTTGGTAGTGATTGTGTTAAATTCATTGTTCTAATTGGGAAGATTGCTGTTATACATTGCTGTTTTCTTTGGTGATGGATATACCTTTGTGTTTAAGTCAAGTTTCAGTGATTATTTTTGTACACATTTAAAAAGTTTTTTTAAACGATTTTGAGTTGTTTGTGATGTCATGGTGGTTCTTTCCTCCCTTCAGATCTCAGTGTTAAGGAGAAGCTGGTTGAAGACATGCGACTGACGCTAGTGGAGCAGGAGCAGACTCAGGCAGAGCAGGACCGGGTGCTCGAGGCCAAGTCAGAGGAAGCAGACTGGCTAGCCACAGGTACAGAGCAGCTGCAGCTCAAAGCTTCATTTTCCTGATTTCTTCCTTCTCTAGTGTCGTTTATAACAATTCATAAGTTTCAAATTCTTTCACACTTGCCTTTCCCGTTGTGATGAAAATTATTTTTTTCTAAGTAAAATTGTATATCATGAAGAAATAAGTACACTGCATGCTGGGGCTGAGGAGAAAGAAGACTTAGTGATTAAGAGTACATGTAGCTCTGTCAGGGAATCTAGGTCCAGGTGCTAGCACCCATACGGCGGCTTTTAGCCAAGTGTCTGTCACTTCAGTTTTAGGAGATCCAATGCCTCTTTTGATCTCAGTGGACCCCAGGCATGTACATGGATCACATGCATACATGCAGATAAACACTCATCCACAGGGGGAGAAACTGTAAAGGAAAAGTGAGCTTTGATTGATAAAGTAAGCTTTTAACAGTGATTTGTTTGTTATTTGTACATACTGATACTGATTACATTTTTATCATTTATTTTTGTATCGTGTAGAAAATTATACTTGCTAATAACTAAGCTAGTTATAGTTTGGTACAAAAGGGAATTAATGTATGTACTTATTTTTTTTTGATACTTTTTACATATAATTTTGTACATTTGCTGAGTTAGCCTCATTATCTACATTTGGGAACCACAGCAGACGGTGACTGCGGCATATTTGTGATTGCATATTAGTGTTCTGTCAGCATGAGAGTACTCTGTAAGCCCTTGAACTGGTGGATGAAGGTTTTCATACTTTCATAGCCATTTTCACAGACTTTAAATTTTTTTTTTTAATTTTTAAAAAAATTTTTTGAGAACCACAAGAATTTGTTATACGTTATTTCAGATTGAAATAAGTTTACACTCTGTACTTGGAAAAATAATCTTTGGATACATGAGAAATCCCTGTAGTTTTTGTTTACTGGGGATTTGGTAACAGCAGCTAGAGAGATGACTCAGAGATTAAGAGCATTTTTGTCCTTAAAGTGGACCCAGGTTTGGGTCCCAACACTCACATGTTAGCTTATAACCATCAGTAACTCCAGGTCCAGGGATCTGATACCTTCTTCTGACTTCCTTGTATACCAGGCTCATGTGTGATGCATGCATAAATACATGCGATGCACATACATACGTACAAACAAAGTAGTCTTAAAGAATTTTGTGAGACTCCGTACAGTTCAGCTGTTGGAATAATTTTAGTCCCATCTTAGTCTATATTTTGGGCTCCGCTGATTTTTTTTCTTGTTTTTGGCCTGTTATATCGCTACATATCATAACATTTGTCTGCACTTTAAATCAGAATTGCTACCTATCATAACATTTGTCTGCACTTTAAATCAGAATTGGATAAATGGAAAGAAAAATTCAAAGATCTGGAAACCAGAAGTAATCAGAGGTTAAACACAGGAACCATGGATGACCTAGACGTGCTTACCAGGAAGTTCAGCAAGCTTCAGGACGAGCTGCAGGTATCATCCTCTCCCTCCCTCCCTCCCTCCCTCCCTCCTTCCCTCCCTCCCTCCCTCCCTCCCTCCCTCCCTCCCTCCCTCCCTCCCTCCCTCCCTTATTCTCCTCCCTCCTCCCTCCTAGCAGCTTGCTGTATCTGTTGGTAAGATTGTATTTCTGGTAAGAGAATTCAGCATTTTGTATTTTATAACTAGTTTTATGGGTAAAATATTACATGGGCATTAGTAATATAGAGAAAAAACTTTGCATTTTGAAAAATATCCTGGGGAAAATTTCCAAGACATAACTTATGATCAGCTAATGAAACCATGTTGGTTGTGTCCTCAACTTTATGTTTTATGTGTGTAATTGATGTGTGAGTGTAGGTCAGAAGACATTTTTCAGGAGTTGTTGACAGGAACTCTTGTTTATGCTGTGAAGCAGCATCTTCCAGGCCAGCGGGTTCAATGGTTCAGGGTAATTCTATCTCTGCCTCCTGTTTTGTTGTAGGAGTGCTGGGACTGCATATGTATGCCACCGTATATATTTTAAAGCCTAAGTTCTAGGATGACTGAGTTGTAAGGCTTTTGAAGCTAGCACTTTTACCTACTAAGCTCACACCCTGACACTGTATATAGAATTTTTAAGTTACTGCTTTTCCTATCTTTGAATATATTTTCTACTCCACTTTTTACTTAGTAAATATAGCTCTGCAGAAGACAGCCACTGGGAGACTTTGATTGTTGTTAACTTTTTCCAAGTTTATCAAATTAGAGTAGTGTTATGTATCTGAACAGTGAAACATGAAAATATGCTATATAAAAGAAAGCTATTTTGTATTTTTGTGTATTCTTGTTCAGGTTTAATATGCTGTATGTAGAATACAGTAATTGGAAGAAACATACTTTTTTGATGGTATTTAATAATTCCTAGAGGCTAGCATGAAACTCAGTACGCATGCATACACACACACACACATATATTGAGGATTGCCTTGAACCTTGATCCTCCTGTCTTTGTCCTCCAAATGCTGAGATTATGAGCGTGTGGCCCCATACTTACTTCTGTATATGAGTTTTTTTGCATTTTGTTTTTTTCCTTTTGAAACAGGGTCTCTCTCTGGAGCTCTGGCATTCCTGGAACTCACAGAGATCCACCTGCCTTTGCCTCCAAAGTGTTGTGATTAAAGCAGTGTGCCCTAAATTACTAAAAATAACAGGAAAATTTACTTTTTCTTTGTAATGATTAATTATATACTTGAGAGTATATCCTTTTCATTGTAAAAATCCAAAAGCAGCTGATAGAAATTATCCATTTATTGTGACAAACAGTAGTACATCAGCCATGTTGAGATTGTTATTCGTTGCTGTATTAGCATTTTTCTGAGGTAATGTAATCTCCTGTGTTACAAAGCTTGTAATTCTGATAGGAGTGCTGTTTTGTTTTAGAGTTTTCTTTGTCTGAAGTTATATTACCATGAGAACAATCTTAGATCTATAGAATTCAGTTTGAAAATCACTTAATCTATATTCTCTAAGCATCTATTCTCAATGTTCCTTTTATAAGTTATATAAGTTATAAGTCATTTTGTGTTTTATTTTTGGAACTATGTGATGGCATTTGGGAATATTGTAGTCACTGTAACTCTTAAAGAAATATCAATTGTTTAATTTGTCTTAAGTTCGTTGGTAAAGGGACTTCATAGGAAACTACTGTTTATAAGCCCAGTTAATGTTTTTTTAAAAATCTGTAGTAAATTCATAATTGTCTTTATTTAACAAAAAAAAACTACTTGTTTTATAGTGTTTTAAAAGGTTAACTGGATGGGTTACATGCAGATATTATTAAAACTTAACTCTTTTGTCATGCGAAAATAACTTTTATCTTTACCAAGGAATCTGAAGAGAAATATAAAGCTGATAGAAAGAAGTGGTTAGAAGAAAAAGCTGTCCTTACCACTCAAGCGAAAGAAGCAGAAAATGTACGAAACAGGGAGATGAGAAAATATGCTGACGACAGGGAGCGCTGTTTAAAGCTGCAGAATGAAGTGGTTGGTGGCAATGACTCATCTCTTCCCCTTGCTTTGTTAAAATTATTTTTGTGAGCTAGCCCTCCCACATTTGCTCGTGACGTTCGTTCTTGTGTTTTCCTGCCTCTTCTCGCTTCGTTTAGCCACTTGGAAAATGCCTGATTGTGTTTCTCTGATTGTTAAAGATTCGGAACAGTTCCCATGTTTACTGGCTGCCTGTGCTTTCATCTTTAGTAAACTGTTCTCATGAGCCCAAATGGGGTTTGTTTGATTTTTAATTTTGTTTGAGTTCTTTATGTTTAGATAGTAATCATCTTGTGAGATGTGTAGCTAGCCAGGATTCTGTATGTTCTCATGTCGCTTGATTATTTCCTTTAGTGTATGCAGGCTCTTTACCTTTTTATAATACTGTTTATCAGTTCTTGAGATTATTTCATGCACTAATGGAGAAAGACTTTGCCTATGGTTATATTTTATAGTGTTTCAAAGCTTCAGGCCTTTTGATTCACTTTGAGTTTACTTTTGTGTAGCTTGAGAGAAAGTCTTAGCATTTTTATTCTGCACTTTGTTATACAGATTCCCTGGTGCTGAAGTGGCCGAGTTTGCCCATTTATTGTGTTTTAGTATCTTTGTCAAAAATACGGTGTTGGTAACTATGTGAGTTTAAGTCTGTGTCATCTTTGTCCTCTTTTTTTACTCCCTGTGGAAACACATGTGTGTTGCTATGCTGTTTGTACTTAAGCGGTACTAAGATGGTACTGTTTTAGGCATGGCTTTGTAGTATGACCTGAGATTTCTCCAGTTTGTTCCTTTTGCTGAGGATTGCTTTGGTCATCTGTCATCTTTTGTAAAGTTCTATGTGAATTTTAGGATTGACACCCCCACCCCCCGGTTTGTGAAGAGTGTCATTGGAATTTGAAGGAAGTTGTATTAAAACTGTAGATTATGTTTGGTGATGTGGCATCTTACAATATTAGTTCTGCTGACACTTAAATATGGAAGTCTTTTTGTGTTCTAGTGTCTTCAGTTTCTTTGTGTTTGAGCATTTTCATTGTAGAGGGCTTCATTGGTTAGGTTTAATTTTAGTTTTTATTTTTCTTTAAAGTCCTTGCAAATGGGATTGTTTTTCTGGTTTTCCTTTTCACTCTGTTTATCCTTGAGCTACTGACTTTGCTCATTTGTATACTGCTACTTGAACTTTGTTCAGGACGTAGGTCAGTCCTAAGACTTTTCTCTGTGGTCTTATGTACAGAATCGTATTGTTTGCTAGTAGGAATAGTTTGACTTCTTCCTTTTGTATTTTCATATTTCTATTTTCATATCTATTTCTCTTGGTTTATTGCACTGAGACATCTAGTCTTATTGAATAAGTGGAAAAAATGGGCACCATTGTTTTTATAATATTTTGCTCTGCATCCATGTTCACTATGGAGATTGTTCAATAATTTTTTTTCCATGTCCTTGTTTGGTTTTGGTATAAGTGTAATACTGGCTTTGTAAAATGAGAAAATTTAAAATTTATCCTGTTTCTGGTCTATGGATAATTTAAGGAGCATTGGTACACACGTGTGCTCTGCCTGCCTGCCTGCCTGTCTCTCTCTCTGGCTTTTTTTTCTAGATTTATGAGGGCTGGAGAGATGGCTTAGTGTTTAGAGCACATATTCCTCTTGCAGAGGATGTGAGTTCATGTCCCAGCATCCACATGACATCTCAGAACTTCCTCTCTCTCTAATTCTAGTTCCAGGGGATCAGATGCCTCTGACTTCCAGACTCCTCAGGTACTTGTACTCATGAGCACATACATAAATATAACAAAAAATGTATTTATTTTTGTTTCATATGTATATCTATTTTTTATTGGATATTACATTTACAATTCAAATGTTATCCTCCAGAGACCCCCCATCCCATCCTCCTTCCCCCTGCTTCTATGAGGGTGCTCACCCACCCACTCCTGCTTTCCCTCCCTGGCATTCCTCTACACTGGGGCATGGAGCCTTCCTAGGACCAAGGGCCTCTCCTCCCATTGATGTTTGCCAAAGCCATCCTCTCCTACATACATGACTGGAGCCATGGGTCCCTCCATGTGTACTGGGAGTTCGGGTTGGTTGATATTGTTGTTGTATTTTGCTTGCGTGTCTGTATGTATGCCATCTGTTTGTGGTGGCTGTGGAGTCAGAAGCGGGTGTGAGATCCCCTGTACCTACAGTAAAGAGCCACAGTGGCAGTCCTGGGAATGGAATCTGGGGCCTCTGTGAGGTCAGCGAGTGTCTTAGCCACAGTGCAGTCCCCGGGTGTGAGTTCTAGACCTGGTGGAGTTCAGGTTTGAATCCATCTGCAGTTAGGATTTTTTAGTTGGGAAACTTTATAATTGCTTAACTTTTACTTCTTACTATATATTTCTCATGTTTATTTTATTTAAATAGTTTATATTCTCTTCCCATGTATCAAGAAATGTCTCTGCTTATGTATTTTCTAATTTAGAATATAGTTTTTTTTTCATTGATGACTGTTGTATTATCTACTTTTCATTTTAAAATTTTCTCAGTTAAATTTGTATTTTTCCCTCTAATTTGGTTAGTTAGCTAAGGGTTTGTCAAAGCTTGTTCGTATTATCTGCTCAGGTTGGATTTAGCTCTCCTCTTCCTTCTTCACCTTTCTTTTTCTTTCCCTCCCTCTCTGCCTCGATCTCTTTCCCACTAGCAAATGACTTGTTTTTTAAATTACATCTATTTAGTGTCTATGTGTGCTTGCATATATGTACATACATGCACATAAGCACATTCTGCAGCTCATGTGTGGAGGTCAGAGGACATCTTGAGGGCATCAGCTCTACCTCTATGATGTGGGTTCTGGAGTTTGAACTCAGGCCTTCAGCTTTGCCAGACGTGCTGAGATATCTCATGACCTTAGTTTTTCTAAGACCTCAAGGTGTGACATTGAGTTTTGAGCTTTCACTCATTTATTTATTTATTTTTGTGTTGGGCCTTACACATGCCATTCTGATCTAGGATAATATAAGATCACAAAGTAGTTTTAGTTTGCATTTCCTCAAGTGCCTTGATCGTGCCTGATGCAAATTTCAGTTTGAACACTAGGTGTTCCTTCTCCAACTTGCAGATGACAGCTTTATTGTTGCACTGCCTTTCCAAAGCTGTGTGTCTCATCCTGTTTATGCCCTTAGGTGAGCTTTCATTGGCCTCCTGATGATCTGACACCGGCGGCCAAGTTCCTAATCTCACACCTGGATAAGGCCTCTGGTAGTGTGGGTTGATAATTGTCCCACCCTTGTGGTCCATGTCGGTGGAAGCCCCTGACTTCTGTATTTTACTGCAGATAATAGCTCAGACTACATTTCTGCCTTTGACTACTGTGTTTTTCTGATTCAGTTTCCTCCTTCTGGCTAATGGTGTCCTGGGGGCCATATTTCAGTGAACAGCTCTGGTTTTCCAGAGTGTGGTTCATAGAGGGCCTAGCGTGGCCAAACTGGATTTTTAGAACTGTTTTTGTTTTGTTTCATTTGTTACTGTTCTGGTGGGTATGTCAAGAGGAAAAAGAGACCACTGCCTCCTTCCTCTGCTGAGGCCATGAGTGCCCTTGACAGGACTTTTGACTCCCTTTTCTCTTCTCTCAAGCGCCTGTTACAGAAAGATCAGTGCAGTGTTTTCTGAGGAGAGTTTAAGCTGTCGCTCTGGCCCTCTGCCTACCTTTCCTTGTAGTGGGCTCTGGTCCTTTTGTTCTGGAGAGATGTCTACTTTCCTCTGCAACTGAAACTCGAAATTTTCAGTGTTGACTGACTTAGCTTGTAATGACAGCTGCACCAACTCTTCCCAGGTTATTCCCGAGTGCTAGCAGTCTCCACATTCGGATCTGCTGTGTGCTGTGATCTAACACAATACTTCATACTTGCTTGGACCTGGCACAAGTGAATTTTTTTTAATGTTCATTTTTCCTTGGATTTGTTGTTGTTGTTAATTTTCTTTTATAGGTATGTGTATTCTACATGTATGACTGTGTAGTGTGAACGTGCCTGGTACCTTCAGAGGCCAGAGGGTATGTTGGATCCTCTGCAACTAGTATAACAGATGGTCATGAGCTGCTTTGTGAGTGCTGAAACTTGAACCCAAGTCCTCTAGAAAAGCTGCCAGTGCTCTTTTTTTGTTTAAAAATCCCCTCCCTCCCTCCCTCCCTCCCTCCCTCCCTCCCTCCCTCCCTCCCTCCCTCCCGCCGCCCCTCTCTCTTTCTTAAACTCCACATTTTATTCCCCTCCTGGTCCACCCTCCAACTGTTCCACATTCCACATCCCATACCTCCTTCTCATGCCCCTGTCTCCATGAGGATGTCTTCACCCTTCACCCCACACCTCTCACACAAGCAGACCTCTAAACTTCCTGGGGCCTCCAGTCTCTTGAGGGGTATAGCTTCTCAGGCTAAACCCAGACCTGGCAGTCCTCTGCTGTATATGTGTTGGGGGCCTCTTATTAGCTGGTGTATGCTGCCTGGTTGGTGGTCCAGTGTTTGAGAGATCTCGGGGATCCAGATTAATTGAGACTGCTGGTCCTCCTACACGGTCGCCCTCCTCCTCAGCTTCTTCCAGCTTTTCCCTTATTCAACCGCAATTTGTGCAAGGTGACAAATATGGATCTATTTTCATTCTTCTACATACAGACAGCCAGTTATACCAGCACAGCACCATTTATTGAAGATGCTTTCTTTTTTCCATTGTATGTTTGTCTTCTTTGTCAAAGATCAAGTGCCTGTAAGTGTGTGGTTTTATTTGTGGGTCTTTAGTTCTATTCCATTGATCAATGTGTCTGTCTCTGTAACAATACCATGCAGTTTTTAATCACTATTGCTCTGTAGTATTTAAGCTTGAAGTCAGGGATGGTGATTTCCCCCAGCCATTCTTCTGTTGTTAAGAATTGTTTTCACTATTCTTTTTCTGCTTTTGTTTTTGTTTTTGTTTTTGCCTTTCCAGATGAATTTGAGCATTGCTTTTTCAGTGTCTGAAGAATGTGTTGGGATTTTGATGGGGATTGCACTGACTCTGTAGATTGCCTTTGGTAGGACGGCCATCTTTACTGTTGGTGCTGCCAATCCATGAGCATGGGCGGTCTCTCCATTTTCTGAGGTCTTTAATTTCTTTCTTGATAGACTTGAAGTTATTGTCATAAAGATCTTTCACTTGTTTGGTTAGAGTTACCCCAAGATATTTTATATTATTGTGGCTATTGTGAAAGGAGTTGTTTCCCTAATTTCTTTCTCAGCCTGTTTATCCTTTGTATAAAGGAAGGCTACTGATTTATTTTATCCAGCCACTTTGCTGAAGTTGTTTACTAGCTGGAGAACTTCTCTGGTAGAGTTTTGGGGCCACTTATGTATAGTATCATGTCATCTGCACATAGTGATGCCTTTATTTCTTCTTTACCAATTTGTATCCCCTTGGTCTCCTTTTGTTGTCTTATTTAGCTAACACTTTGAGTACTATATTGAATAGATATGGGGAGAGTGGGAATCCTTTTCTTGTCCCCGATTTTAGTGAGATTGCCTCAAGTATGTCTCCATTTAATTTGATATTGGCTGTTGGTTTGCAGTAAATTGCTTTTATCATGTTTAGGTATGGGCCTTGAATTCCTGATCTCCAATACCTTTAACATGAAGGGGTGTTGTATTTTGTCAAATGCTTTTTTTTTTTCTTTTGGTTTTTCAAGACGTGGTTTCTCTGTAGCCCTGGCTGTCCTGGAAATCACTTTGTAGACCAGGCTGGCCTCGAACTCAGAAATCCGCCTGTCTCTGCCTCTCGAGTGCTGGGATTAAAGGCGTGCGCCACCATGCCCGGCCAAATGCTTTTTCTGCATCTAAGGATATGGTCATTTAATTGTTTTTTTCCATGATCATCTCCTTAAATGCAGAAAAAGCAGCCAGTTTTCTGCTTCATTTTCCTATTTTTAGTTACTATAAGGTATGTCATTTGTTTTACTATAGTTTTATTTTTTTATTCAAATATTGGAAATAATATTATAAATACTATAATTATTATTTATTGAAAGAAATTTCTAATAATTGATTTTTTTGTAGGTGGTATAAGAACAAATATGATTTATAGAAATTTATTTATTTTTGAGTTAGGTTCTCACTAATTAGCTTTGGCAAGCCTAGAACTCTTTGTGTAGACCAGGCTAGCCTGGAACCGACTTGCCTCTGACTACTGTGTGTTAGGATTAAAGGTGTGAACCACTGCTCCTGGCAAATATACTTAAAAGATAAAATGGTGTTTTGTATTTTATAAGCATTTCATTCACACATGAATGCGTAATATATATATTATTCATGTGTTATATTTAATAAAATCTCAGTACATTCTTAGATTACAAAGATTTATGTTTGATTTTTCAGTTAGTTCTTTAGGTTGGGAAACAAGGTAATGGGTTCCATGTTGACGTTTCATACCTATGTCATTACACTTCAGTATGCATCCTTTGTGCTTGTTGTCCAGGAAACACTGACAGCACAGCTGGCAGAGAAAAATAGTGAGCTTCAGAAGTGGAGAGAAGAGCGTGACCAGCTGGTCACAGCTGTAGAGACACAGATGAAGGCTCTGCTCTCCAGCTGCAAGCACAAGGATGAAGAAATCCAGGAACTAAGAAAGGCTGCAGCAAAGAGCACCGGGACAGTGAGTGGACGCCGGCTCTTTCTGTATCTCCTTGTTGAAAATTACTTTTCAAAATTACTTCTCAGCTGTGTAGACTCAGTATATCAGAAAGGATATATAGCATTTTGTATATTTTCATGGTTTTTTATTTTTTTGAGTTTATTACTGATTAGTCAATGTCTAGAATATAACAACTTGTCTTGATACTTTTCATACTTCCCAGATTAAATAATTAAAAGTCTATAATTTAGGATTATCTTAATCTATCTTAAAAATGTAGAAAGGTGGTTCGGCATGAAGTTTTGGTGAGTCTTATAGAATTAGACCCACTCTTAATTAAATTTAATTTTAAAAATTTGAGGTGGTCAGTCTCAGTATAGCTCTGTCTGTCCTGGAACTTGTTGAGATATACCTGCCTCTACTAGGAATAAAGGCATCACCACCAATGCACCCACTCTAGCCCACCATTAATTTTATTATGTAAAGATAAAAAAATATTTTAAAAGTAAGTATAGTGATGAAGAGGCATCAGGAGTTGGCAAAGCAATTACTTTTTTAGTTGGGGTTGGAAATCCTAATCTGGGAGCTTGTCTTTTATAGATAGCACATCCTTATAAACCATCGGGGCATATTTGAAGATTGGGAGACAGATGGAAGTAGATCTGTGTGAGTTTAAGGCTAACCTGGTCTACATAGCAGGTTTCAGGCCTAGCAGGGCTGCATAGTGAGGATATCTCCATCAATAAAATAGGGAACACTGTCTTCTTAGCATCATACAGTTATAACACTTGGGAGTTGCTCGCTCTCCATATGAATGCAATGTAGAATCTCTGTTACTTGCCAATATTAGGGAGATGACATGAGCACACTTGAATGGCTGTGCTATGATAAATATTGGAGTTTATTAAGTTAAAAACATGTTGTATTTCTTTATGAGTCCCATAAGTAGTGTTTTGGAATAAGCCCCTTCTTAAAGGAAAATGGCATGTAAGAAAAGATTTAGTTACTATTTTCTCTTTTTCTATTCTTAATGTTGTGGTTGCTTAACTAAGCAGCCTCTAGGTTCATTACTTTATTTTTAATTTTTACATATATTTATTTTGTATGTGTGTATGTGTGTGTACACATAGACCGCAGCATGTTTCTGGAAGTCAGAGCAGAAACACAGGGAATTGACTTTTGTCCTCTACTGTGTAGGTTATAGAATCCAACTCAGTGTCAGTCTGACATGGCTTGCTTGGTGGCATGTGCCTTCACTTGTTAAGCCATTCTGCTAACCCACCTCGAGTTTTTCAAAAATCATTTTATCAAAATTGCGATTCAAAGTTCCAGCTAAGGCTTAACATAGCTTGTCACTTTGTTAAGAAAATAGAACAGAATAGAAGGCATGCAGACACGCCCATACTCAACTGCATAGGTGAGAAGGTAACATTTAGGACTCAGTTCTTTCTTTCCACTGTGGGTTCCACAGATTGGATTCAGGTTGTGATACCTGAAATCCAGGAGATTCTACCTGCTGAGGCACCTGTCTTGTTTTTTGCCTTTTGCTTTTAAAGGCAGAATCTTACTGTGACCTTGAACATGCACATGATGCACATGCACATGATTCCCCTGTGCATCCTGAATGCTGATCACAACCATTCACCACCATGCCCACTTAAGAGTGATCTCTACATTTAACTAGACAGTTACACCGCAAGTAATGGCACGTGGGTGCAATCTTTCAGATACGTCTCCGACTGAGCAGAGGCTGGTGTTAAGTTGGCCAGCCTTTCCTGAGGCTCAAGATGAGAAAGCTGAGGGAATGGAAAGTGGTTTATGGGAGTCTGTGCACAGCTTCATTTTTAAAATTTTATTCAGTATTGTTTTTTAAATTAAAAATGATTTTCTTATTTAATGCTTCCTTGTTTTAGGAAAACCAAACCATGAATCCCAAGCCTGAATATAATGATTCCGTTGATCTTGGTGGAGTTGAAACTGAACCTCAGTCAACAAGTTTGGAAATTTCTAGGAACACAGCAGAGGTTGGTATTCAGTAATGCAACCAGTTCTTTGCTCTCTTAACCTGCTATGAATCATCTGCAAGTATAATTACAAGGATAATGTAATCAAGTATTGTAGGTACCTTGCTACATAATTAACTATGTATATGCTGACATATGTGAAGGAAAATTAGAGGCTCTTGAGAAAGTAGATCCCAGAATTACGCTTGTCTTTTATTTACTTACTTATTTCTATTTTAGTTTCTTGGTGTTATTTGGGGATGTAGGCAGTATGTATGCCACATGGCACATGAAGAGGCCAAAGAACATCTTGGGGGTTGGTTCTGTTCTTCTGTAGCCTGTGGTGATGAGCCTCAGGTCATCTTATGGGCTTTTGCTTCCTCCTTAAAATGTTCATAAAAATAAACTTGATGGTCAGAAATAGATTCTATAAAAGATAAAGGTCAATATTTGTTTTCATTATACTTTGTATTAAAATTGTATTCATTGTAATAACTACCACCAAGCTCTTATAATGAACTCCATTGGGGTTATGGTTTTGCGTTTCAGCAGAATTCCTCAATTTGGATTATGAAATTCATAAATAATATTCCATACTATCTAAAATCATTTCAATTATTTAAAAAATATATTGAGCTTACTCAGCATTGGGAATTTTGTAAATACTTAAGGGCACAAACAAAACTGAGACATGATTGGCATTTGCATGGTCAGGACTATTGGAGAGAAGGTCCTCTAATATAGAGTAGTGTTACTATTGGAAGGATAGAAGGGACCCCCCCCCCCCCCACACACACACACACACACACCGCTTGGGATGCTGTGGATTAGAGAACACAATAGCATGATAACACTCCTGCTCTTCTCTTGCTGCTCATATATGATGGAACGTTACTTTCCCCATAAATTTATATACTTTGTCCTAAAATCTCTTGGTTCCAGTTTCCTATTAATAATTCCAGCAGTTATTGTCTATTTTGTAGTTTTGGAAGAGTCAAGTTTGGCATTCTCTTCTGTGTCTTTTTACTGTCCTTGTGGTATTGGTACCATCAACGAGGCTAAAATGCTGAGTGACTCATTTTGCATAGTGCACAAGCTAGTGGCTGGATTTGGGTTTGGGACTTCAATAGGTGAAGTGTCCTGAAAGCATCCCAGAGAGTTGAGGGGGCAGGATGGAAGTGGTGGTGCTCCTGTAATTGTGCTCTTTAGAACCATGGTCTCCTGTAATCTCCAGTAGCTACAGAAATCATTCAAAGGAAGGAGAATGAAAGACTCATTTCCTAAATGAAAAAAGGCACAAAGAATTTGTTGCTGGATTACATTTATTATAATTGGGGTGCATGTTCAAAATACCAAATTTTTCCTTGGATGTTTCTGTCTTGATATCTTTGGTGTTTTGTAGTGATGTCCAGTGAATTTCCTCCTATATCTCTCTTAGGTTCCTGAGAATTTGGGTAATGCCAGTCTCTTAAATTGCCTCCAATTTATTTGATATTAGGAAGTGAACCTTGACCCTATTTCCCCCTGTTTTAATATACCATGTGTAACCTGGAGAGTGTAGATATGTCAGTCTTCTGTCCGTTCGGGTGCCCCCATAGTCCTTTATCTTTCTCAAGTCATTGTCTTGAACAGCATTTGAGAAAATTGATTCTGTGTGATTTATAGATCCATGTTACAAAAGTAAATGATGCCTTCTCCCATTTTTATATTGTAGGACGGATCTGTAGTTCTTGACTCTTGTGAAGTGTCAACAGAAAATGTACAAAGTACTCGATTTCCAAAACCTGAATTGGAGATTCAGTTTACACCTTTGCAGCCAAACAAAATGGCAGTGAAGCACCCTGGTTGTCCCACACCAGTCACAATTAAGATCCCCAAGGCACGGAAGAGGAAGAGTGGTGAAGTGGAGGAGGTCAGTAGCCATCTGGGTAGTTAGTTATGTCTGTTGCCCAGTTCTGTTCCTAAGAACTCACTCTAGATACGGGAGCTTCATGGTCCTCAGAAAGCTGTGCTTATTTGTTTATTCCTTACATAGTTCATCTGTAGTAGGTCACATGATGCTGGATCTTACCCGACTCCTATTTCAGTACACTAGTGTGTTCCAAACTAGTTACATCACCTCCACTGGGCCAGAAAATATCTGATACAGAAATTAGACTGAAAGGACAAGCTTGCTTGATCAGTGTTTTTGTCATTTAACTAAAATTAAAATCTTAAGTCTTTATGGTCATGGGAAGCTTGGAAAATAAATTCTTTTCCATCAGCCAGTATTAGGATTCAGACCTTCATGTAGTGGTGGGGAAAAGCTTTTACAACTTGTTAGTACAGCTTCCTGATGGTAGGGCTGCTGGACTTTGTATTGATTGCATCTTAGCCGCATTAATGTGGAGAGTCACAGAAACCTTCTGATCCTTAGTTCTCAGAAGCAATGTATTAGTGTTGTAAAAAAGTTCTTCTTTTTCTCTCTTTCTGTGGGAGGTATATAATGAATGATTATATTTACTTTTAAAGTTACCTTTTTTAAACTTAACATGTCTGGAAAGAAACCTTTCCCCAATTTTCTTTTACTTCTTTAAAGAGTATATTTTCAAGCTGGTGAAAGAACAAAAATAGTAGTTACCATACTCCTGTCTGTCTGTCAGGTAATCCATTCCTTAGTGGACCGTGTTGAGCATGGCTTCCCTGTGCTACATAGAGTATTTAGATTTTTAACATTTTTCCCCCAATGGTAAGCACATTTTAAATACGATTAAAATATTTAAATTTTATCATCTATACTACATTGACGTTTCATTGGTACATCTTTTCCTTCTACTATTAAGAAGAAAAAGTTAAAATGCAATTCCTCCTCTCCCCGCCCCCTCTTTCATCTGTATCTCAGATGTTTTCATCAGTATCTCTGATGAGATCTTCTGATGTTGTAGTTTTATAATGCTGAAATGTGAAAATGTTATCTGATTTCGTTACATCTCACTGTTGTAATAAATCAGCTCTGGGGCCACTGTGAAAATCTGTTCAACAGTGTTCCATTCTATTTCATTAACTACTCCCAGAAGCTCTTTATTGAGCAATCCAAATGTGATGGTCTAGCCTTGCTATCTTTCCTTATTTGCTTCCCATAATTACTGTTGAGCCCTTCATGTAGTCTGCTTATGACCTTGTGCCTTCTGCTTTGTAACCTGGGTTCTGATATTTGGTGGAGATCTCCCCTCTGCTGCTCTGCCTGTATTCTCCTCACCTCGTGTACACTTGTATTCTTCTGACTACAGCTAAAATGTGGCAGTTAAATTCACTGAATATACTCTTGCTCTGAAATGCTTCATCCCATATACATTTTTTTCTTTTTCTTTTTTTTTTTTCTTCTTTTAAGAAAAACCTATTTGTTTTCACTTTAAGTGGATGGGTATTTTGCCTGCATTTGTTTGTGTACCATATGGAAGCCAGAGGAGGATGTTAGGTCCCCTGGAGCTTTACCTATCATGTGGGTTCCGGGAATTGAACCTTGGTCCTTTGAAAAAGTAGCTAATGTTATTTTTGCTGTTTCTTGAGACAGGGTCTCTTTACATAGCCTTGGGTGTTAGAACTAACTATGGAGACCAGGCTGGCCTTGAATTCACAGAGATCTGCCTGGCTCGGCTTTCTAACTGCAGGAATTAAAGTCGAGTGCCAACACACTCAGCCATAGAACAGTTAAAGCCATTGTTCTTAATTGCTGAGATGAACCATCTCTCCAGCCCTGGGATCATATCTTATTTCCCTAGTTTGCCTTTGTGAAGTTTCATTTTTCAGTGAGAATTCTTAGGCATGTATGTTTTTGGAGATGGGAAGTGATTATGTAGAGCTGCCCATACAGTTCTTGGAGGTTCTCCATCGCATTGCTAAGCTCACACTTTGGCCTATGGTTTCTCAGCCTCAGCAGCTCATGCTTCTAAGCCAGAGGCCTCTGTTTTGTAAGGCTTTGTGATTTTTATTTTGGGCTTTTACCCACTAGTTGTCAATAATATAATCTTTCTGTCTAGCAAAATGACCAAATAGCTTTCAGCATTGCTACTGATGTTTAAACAGTAGCTGACCCTGATTAAGAACAACTATCCTGATTAGTAATGTAGTATTTACGGACATTCTTCTTGAATCTAAAGAAATTATTATCAAAAAAGTAACCAGTACTGTTACTACATTCATCACTTGTAGGACTTGGTGAAATGTGAAAATAAGAAGAATTCAACCCCCAGAAGTAATGTGAAGTTTCCCGTTTCAGAGCATAGAAATTCCCCTGTCAAAAAGGAACAAAAGGTTTGCCCTCCCTCCAGCTGACCATTTCTGTTTACATGATAAAGCAGGACCTTGGATTTAAGGTGTCAAATTTTGAGTAGTAGTTTTCATATGTCCAATTACAGTTGTGTCCAGTTACAACTCAATTGAAAGTTCTTATACATGTAATTCACACTGGGATATAACCTTTAGCATTTGCTCATTAGCAGTCATTTCTTCACGTGTTCACTTCGTTCACACGAGCTGTCAGACTGGTTCTGCCATCGTTTAGACCTTCGATCTTAATATATGAACTTAATTACAAATTCCTTTAATTAACAATGGCCATAACTGTTTACGTGTAACCCACTTCATTATCAGTGACAAAGTGTTTGTTTTTAGGTTTCCGTTGGTCCATCATCTAAGAAAACTTACTCCTTACGGAGCCAAGCATCTACAGTTAGTGCAAACATAGCCTCTAAAAAAAGAGAGGGAACACTACAGAAATTTGGAGACTTCTTGCAGCATTCTCCAACAATTCTTCAATCAAAAGGTTTGTGGAATAGTTAAATGACCTTTTTAAATACGTGCAGAGTGCTTTTTAATGTCTAGTTGTACATACACTCAACAGTGTAGTAAGCCTAATGCTTAAAGCAGACAGGCATTATCTTATTCTGGATACTATGGGAAGAATTGGATTAAAACAATGATGTTCCTACATGTTCACTATTTATTGGACTAGAAAGGCTAACATTTAAGTAGCTGATCTAGATAGAGCAGACGTAACAAGATATATTTATTATATATTATAATATAGAGCAAATAAATTGGTTGGGCAGTATTGGAGGAGAGACAAGACCAATCAGAATGATGAGGGAACTTTGGGAAAGCTTTTTTAGGAAGGGAATGGAATATGGGCATGAAATGTAGGGCTGCACCCTTCCACCTTTTGCAAGTAATGCCTGTTAGTATTACGTATCCTTGTGGTGGTTTGGGTTTTGTCTTACATACAAACAGTTTATTGGCTCAGAATTTCACATCACAGTCCATTATTGGAGTGTGGCACTCATGCAGAGACCATGGAGGAACAGTGACATGTTATATATATGACTTTGTTTAAATATGTACTATATATATCTGTATACATGCATATGTGCATATTCATTACAGGGTATCATTTTAATACTGGCAGAATATAGAATATTTAAACAGTATAAAGTGTGCATGAAATTCCAGGTAGGAAGAGTGTGTAGAGAGGTTTTGTGGGATTATCTGCGTCAGAGCAATAAGAGAAATTGGAGACCAAAAGTGGGGAAGATGGGGAAGGAAAGACTAGAGTTACAGTTGAAACAAGACAGAAAGTACTTTGTGAAGACTAACGAGGTTGCCAAACTTTCTTGATTCCGTGCCTTTAATGCCTCAGAAAATTTAAAAATTTCTAGTTGTAAATTTTCTTAAAATCTATCCACTATGAATTGGGTGTGCATGCACATAAAGATTGTTGGTTATATTGTCATTATGGTCATCTTGAAATATGGCTATCAAAGCAAATCTACCATATTTTATTTGGTTTATTTAGTGTTTTGAGTTTTTGAGATAAGGTCTTCCTGTATAGCACAGGCTAGCCTGAAACTCAAACTCTTCCTGCCTCATCATCCCAGGTTTCTGGGAGTGTGTGTGTGTGTGTGTGTGTGTGTGTGTGTGTGATGCCTGACTTTAGCATGTTACTTTTAATTTACACAGTGGGCAGACCTCTAAGTCATTAAAGCTGCTAGAGTCTCAGTGATACTTTGTTGCTTTTCTGCCCTCTCTCTGTTGAATGTTATTGGATGTGTTTTTCAATTATCTAGTCATTTCTTGTCACCATTTGTATAGTGCACTGTTCTTCTTGATTTCTATCTATTTGTCATTAAGAATTTCAAACCTTTGCAGTTAGAAAATTAACACAAGAACTAACATTTTTATTTATAGCAAAAAAGATAATTGAAACAATGAGTTCTCCAAAGTTATCAACGGTAGAAGTAAGTAAAGAAAATGTGTCCCAGCCAAAAAAAGCCAAACGGAAATTATACAGAAATGAAATTTCATCTCCCATCAACATATCTGGCCAAGTGGTAAGCTATTTTATTTTTCAACAGTATAAAACTATACATTTTCTTTTTAATTCCAAAGTATTTGTAACAATTTGAGTTTTATGATTTTTTAAAATTTCTTTTTAAAACATTATATTTTTAATATGGGATACTGTATATATACATACCGTATGCATGCCTGGCGCCTGTAGAGGTCATAAGAGTGTTGGAACTTGTAAAACTGGCATCACAGACATTCGTGAGCTGCCATGTGGATGCTCTTGTGAAAGAGCCACCCGTGCTTCTAACCGCTGAACCATCTCTCCAGCTCCTGTGGTCCTAAACTCTTTTCTTTAGCTTTCTTAAGATGGGTGTTATAATTTCAGTCTCAGGTATATTAGTACTTAAATATAAATATCATAATAATGTATAGTATATACACATATAAACATGCATGCACACACACACACATACAAACATGCATACACACACACACATACAAACATGCATCATGAAGTGACATTTGAAATTTTACCAGCTGGCACCAGAAGGAACTAGAAAGAATTTAGTGTCAGTTACCACTTGCTATTTCATTTACTGTTCAACTAGTCACATTCCCATCCGAGTAGTGTAGTTTCCCCTCTTATTGCTATTATTATATTCCTACTATATAGGAACTATTGCTGTGACAGCTGATCACTTAAAACTGGTTTGAGGTGTCCAAATATTTTAGTAAATATTTCAAGCTTAGATCTGCTTTGGATTCAATACGGACTATAGGTTTTTTAATTCTTGAATTAGGGAATGTTGAATGAATCTTACAAAATCTGTTTTTCTTTTACATGTATTTGTTTAGAAAAAATGAAATCTAATATATTATAATCAGTGAATAAGCACATACTATATCACTCATAAGCAAATTATTTTTACCTATATTTGAAAACACTGAAATTGTTAATTTCAGATTTTAATGGAACAGAAAGTAAAAGAAACTGATCATCAGATTCTCAAACGACGGCTTCGAACACGCACAGCCAAATAAATTGCATTGGGAGACTGTTTCAGTGTAAAGTTTATATTCATTGTCATTGTAAATTGTAAGTTCTAAAATTTACTTGTATATATATATATATTATGATATATTAAATACCTCTGTATAGATTGGTATCTTGTATATAATTTTAATTCAATAAATATATCAGTAATATACCGGTGTACTTTATAAGGCTCTTAAACTTTTTCTTTATTGTATGTGAGCTTGGTTGCTGTGTGCTTGCCACAGCACACATGTAGAGGTCAGAGGGTAACTGGTAGGAATCTGGATAGAAGTTGATTCTTTCCTTCTGTCACTTGGGTCCTGGGGCTTGAACTCAGGTAGTCACATTGACGGCACTGGAATATACACATCCACATTGGTCTGAGTGGACTCTATAATTGGACATTTATGTCTTGCTAATCTGTGGGTGAGAAGTTCTCTCCTTACTCTCAGTTGTAGGTACCCTTATCACATCCAGTTATCAGTGAGGCATTGGGGAAAGAGCAATTCCATGTCCTGGGACTCTTCAGGGCTGGGAGGCCTGGCTGGGCCTTGTTGAAATCCTTGTACAGAGATAGGTCACTCTGAGTGGTAGAATAGTTCTGCTTGATCTCATAGGAGCAGGGCTTCATCTGTTGGTTGTGAGGTAGGGCAGACAACAGGCTTGCCGCCTCGTAACTTCCTCCACTGAAGGTGACAGTCACAACTGGCCTCTCTGTTATACCTGTGGCTGTAGATTCTAGACATGACAGCCGAAGTGGGACCCAGAGGAGCCTACGAAGAAGCCTAGCAACCAGCTGGTGCTAGGAGCAAACTAGATTATACTTTTGGGGTTTCTTTTTCTTTTCTTTTCTTTTTGTAGATTTCTGTGACAGGCTTCTGTGTAGCCTCGGCTGACCTGAAACTCAAATCTATAGGCCAGGCTGGCCTCAAACTCAGAGATCCACCTGCCTCCCAAGTCCTAGGATTAAAGGTATGCGCCAGTACTCCCCGGAAGATTATATACTTTTTGATTCAAGAAAATAACAAACATTCTGAAGCAAACAAAAGCGACTTTGCTCTTAAAATTCAAGCTGAGCAGTACTGTTTGCAAAGACTGTTGCTGTCTGTTAACATTAGAGGGTACCCAACACAGAAACAGTGGAGGGCCAATGGGTCCAGAGATGGAATCAGAGCAGAGACGAGTCTCAGATGATGGCAGATTGGAAATGGGAAGAGAGTAAGTAAGTCATTTTTAGATGTCTTAGTTTTCTGTTGTTGGAAGAGGTATGACAAAGGAAATGTATAAATGGAAACATTTACTTGGGGCTTGGCTTTTAGTTTCAGAGGGCTAGTCCATGACCATCATGGTTGGGAGTACAGCAGCAAGCAGGCATGCATCACACTGTAGCAGTACCTGAGAACTTACATCCTGATCCACAATGCAGAATGCAGAGAGGTGGAGCTGAGGATGGGAGCAGAGTGCCATTCGTTATAAACTTGTAGACTGACATAAAGAAATTTAGAATACTGAAGACATACACAGGTCAAAAAAAAAATATCCTGGGAAAGGATATTCTTAGATTCAAGATGAATGCGATTAAAAAAAAAGTTTCATCTGAAGTGAACTAAACTTAAAAGTTACATGTAGTTCACATGAAGAAAATCATAATTAGGCAGAGAAGTCTCTTCCTGCAGAAGACAGGAATCAGCAGTGACCCACAGCTGGACAGTGTGCAGTGAGAAACTTTGGAGCACCCAGATTCCATCTTCATGGGATGTCTTTATGAAAGCCCTCCCCTCAAGGCTCAGGATCACAGGTGAGAGGAGGTAGATGACTCCAAAGAAACAGTCTCAACAGTCACAACAGGACGGATAGACTGACAGTATGCACACGACCTTCATAGGTTCAAAGCACACAACCTCCCTCTGAGAAAGGGACATGAAGCTACCTATAAGCTAATTGAAAGTGGTACCTGCTGGGAGAGGAAAATTATCTCCAAAGCAGTGTCACTGGGTAGTTTATCCACACTCCAGGGCAGGCTCCATGAAAAAACTGAATTGCATTTTTCTTTCTTGTTTTGTTTTTGTTTTTGTACATGTCAACACCTACTTTGTTCTGCAGACCCCAGGGTGTCTATGGTGGTTACTAGCTGAAACTCCTAGCGGTGGGGATATGGTTCCTGAATAGTCTCTTCCTATCGCTAGGCAGGACTCCCAGTGCAGGGATAAGGACAGCAACTCATCCACAAAACCTATTGCCCAAAATGTGTCCTGCCTACAGAATGTGCAGGGACAGAGATAGAACAGAGCGGGAGGGAATGACCAACGACTGGCCCAAACTGAGACCCATCCCATGGGCAAGAACCAATCTCAGGCCCTATTAATGATACTGTTATGCTTGCAGACAGGAGCCTAGCATAACTGTCCTCTGAGAGGCTCCACTCAATAGCCAGCAGAAACAGATTCAGAGACCCACAGCCAAACATTAAATAGAGCTCAGAGTCTTGTGGAAGAGACTGGGGAAGGACTGAGGGCCCCGAAGAGGATAGGGACTCTACAGGAAGACCAACAGAGCCAACTAACTTGGATCCTTGGGGGCTCCCAGAGACTGAGCCACCAACCAAAGAGCAAGCATAGGTTTGTCCTTGGCCCCTCATCCATGTGCAACTTGGTCTTCAAGTGGGTCCCCCAACAACGGGAGTGGGGATTATCCCTGAATCTGTTGCCTGCCTGTGGATCCCATTCCTCTAACTGAGCCACTTTGGCCTCAGTGAACTGAGAGGATGTACCTAGTCCTGCAGTGACTTAATGTGCTATGGTGTGTGTGTGTGTGTGTGTGTGTGTGTGTGTGTGTGTGTGTGTGTGTGTGTAGGGGGTGATACCCAGGGGGTTCCCTCTTAGAGGAGAAGTGGAGGGGGGATGGGAGGAGGAACTGTGAGACAAGAATTGGAACAGAGGTGGTACTGATATTAGGATGTAAAGTGGATAAATAAATTATTGAAAAAAAATATTTTATGTCTGTGGGTGTTTTGCTTATACACCTGTCTGCACTACATGTTTACCTGGTTCCTTCAGAGGCCAGAAGAATGTGTCAGAGTTTCTGGAACTGGAGTTAAAGATGTGAGCCATCATGTGGGTGCTGAGAGTTGAACCCAGGCAAGTGCTCTTAACCTCTGAGCTATCCCTCCAGCCCTGGCATTTTTCATGTTTACTGTGTTATGAGGTATTACTAACTTTACATGTCTGCTTTACCTGTAGCTAGGACTTGGGGAGTAGGTATGCACAGTAGGACTTGGGGAGAAGGTATGCACAGTAGGACTTGGGGAGTAGGTATGCACAGTAGGACCTGGGGAGTAGGTATGCACAGTAGGACCTGGGGAGTAGGTATGCACAGTAGGACTTGGGGAGTAGGTATGCACAGTAGGACTTGGGGAGTAGGTATGCACAGTAGGACCTGGGGAGTAGGTATGCACAGTAGGACTTGGGGAGTAGGTATGCACAGTAGGACCTGGGGAGTAGGTATGCATAGTAGGACCTGGGGAGTAGAAATGCACAGTAGGATTTGGGGAGTAGGTATGCACAGTAGGACTTGGGGAGTAGGTATGCACAGTAGGACCTGGGGAGTAGGTATGCACAGTAGGACCTGGGGAGTAGGTATGCACAGTAGGACCTGGGGAGTAGGTATGCACAGTAGGATTTGGGGAGTAGGTATGCACAGTAGGACTTGGGGAGTAGGTATGCACAGTAGGACCTGGGGAGTAGGTATGCACAGTAGGACCTGGGGAGTAGGTATGCACAGTAGGACCTGGGGAGTAGGTATGCACAGTAGGACCTGGGGAGTAGGTATGCACAGTAGGACCTGGGGAGTAGGTATGCACAGTAGGACTTGGGGAGTAGGTATGCACAGTAGGACCTGGGGAGTAGGTATGCACAGTAGGACCTGGGGAGTAGGTATGCACAATTCGCTATTTGCTGAAGCATATGTGCATGTTGTTTAGAAAGATCCTTGGGCTTTAATTAGAAGATCTCTGTTTCTTAAAATGTAAGAATTGGATCTTTTTCTTCTTGGAATAGAAAATATTAGAAGTAGAAACTTGAGAGGTGGAGGGAAGGGGAGGGAGGGAGGGAGGGAGGGAGGGAGGGAGGGAGGGAGGGAGGGAGGGAGAGAACATCTATGAGTTCAAGCTGCTTTTCTAAAACACGAAATTTTAAGCTTGGACCTTAGAAATATCATTTTCATCCTTTACAAATGAGAAGATCAAAGCTTGTGAGGTGCCGGGCATGGTGACGCACGCCTTTAATCCCAGCACTAGGGAGACAGAGGCAGGTGGATTTCTGAGTTCGAGGTCAGCCTGGTCTACAAAGTGAGTTCCAGGACAGCCAGGGCTATACAAAAGAAACAATGTCTCAAAAAACAAAACAAAACAAAGCCTGTGAGGTTTCCCTCTGTTGTGATGTAACTAATGTTTATTGAGCTAATAGCCACCCAAACACGCAGCTAAGTATACTCATCTAATAGCTCATAAGTACACAGAAACCTCAAAATTGTTGAGGCTTTTTACATGTAAACACATTTAAACATCTAAAACCTTAAAGTTTCTTTGCTTTTTAGCCTTGCTTAATTGATTGTTAGAACCATGCCAGTGAGTGAAAAAAATATTTTCAGTGCTTTATTTGGGAAATAATATCTTTAGGGGCTATTTCCATCAAAGCAGTTATATTCAAAACCTAAGTGCTATGAGCATTAAAGTGTGTTCATTGTGAGTTCTAGAAAGAGGTTCTTCCTCATTATTCACAGGCTTAGGACTTGCAAATCTGCTTTCTTGGTAAGGCCTATTTGTGTATCCCAAACAAAGAGTGCACCCTTGTCATTTATAGAAAGGAGCAGAGTGGCCAGAATGTTACCCCATGCTTGGAGCTAAAGTTAAATAAGACAGTCCTCTTGTGAATTTGAAAATTGAAAAAGATAAGATAAATGAGAGAATTTAGATACACTTAACAGCATGAGAAAAAAAATAAGCGTTGCATCCAAGCTACTGACTGGAAGGACTTAATTAGAATGCATTAATTAGACAAATGACTTGTAAGTCATGATGTGTCCTTTAATTGAATACATTCAGAGAAATGCATCATTAGGTAATGTTTATCATTGGATGCATAGGCAATGGGAAGATTGAGAAGATAATCAAGGTCATTATCAGGGAAGGCAAAGTCAGGGAGGAGTAAAACTAATGTCAGAAGGAAAATAGTGATTGTCTAGAGCAGAGGTTCTCAGCCTTCTGATGCTGCGACCCTTTAGACCGGTTCATGTTGTGGAGACCCCAACCATAACATTTTTGTTGCTGCTTCATAATTGTAATTTTGCTACTGTTTTATAAATAGTAATGTAAATATCTGATCTGAAGGGTGTCTGATACGCCGCAACCCCCAAAGGGTTGCAACGCACAGATTGAGAGTGCTGGAGAGGGAGAGAGTGGGGGTTGGAAAATGGGATTAATGGACATGACAAAAATAGGAAGCCATGATCCCTATCCTGATTATTGTATGTTCTATATGCAATTGGAAAGAATTGTCAACTTGAATTGGATGAATTTTATCTTAGCTGGAAAAAGTACACACAGACAGACAGATCATGAGATTAGAACAGCTAAAACTACAAAACCTGGCAAAACCAGGCCAAATTGTAGTGTATAGTGCCTGTCTTAGGGTTTTACTGCTGTGAACAGACACCATGACCAAGGCAGCTCTTGTAAGAACAACATTTAGTTGGGGCTGACTTACAGGTTCAGGGGTTCAGTCCATTATCATCAAGGTGGGAACATGGCAGCATCCGGGAAGGCATGGCGCAGGAGGAGCTGAAAGTTCTACCTCTTTATCTGAATGCTGCTGGTAGAAAACTGGCTTCCAGAAAGCTAGGCCAAGGGCATTAAAGCCCACGCCCACAGTGACACACCTACTCCCAACAGAGCCACACCAACTCCAATAAGGCCACACTTCCTAATAGTGCCCCTCCCTGGGCCAAGCTTATTCAAACCATCACAATGCCTATTAATTCTTTTTCTTACTATATATCTAAGGGTACCCACTTGATTATAACATTTTGTGAACAAAAATGGAGGCATCTTTTTACTGGAATATTTAAAATGTAATTAATTAAAACTTAAATTTTAAAGGTTCCTTTTCAATTTTCAGATAGGTTGGAAACAGTTCCTCTTTAGCGTCCTGTTCCCTTCTTGTAACATCTGGTGCTGCTGAAGTCCACCTGAGATACCTAAGAGTCAGACATTGGCCTGTTAGTATTTCATGAATGTTTCCATACCTGTTCTTTCTCTGTGTCAGGGTCTTATTCAGGAGAACCTCTTGTAACTGGTCACCTATTGCTCACCAGCTTGTGAGATTTTCTCAGATTTCTTTTTTTTTTTTTTTTTTTTTTTTAAAGATTTATTTATTTATTACATGTAAGTACACTGTAGCTGTCTTCAGACACACCAGAAGAGGGCGTCAGATTTCGTTACAGATGGTTGTGAGCCACCATGTGGTTGCTGGGATTTGAACTCTGGACCTTTGGAAGAACAGTCGGGTGCTCTTACCCACTGAGCCATCTCACCAGCCCCTCAGATTTCTTTATTTCTCAAGATGTTGGCAGCTTTGTGTGGGTGTCAGGAAGGCAGCTGAAATGATGTCTCTCATTTTGGGTTTGTTAACGTTTTTCTTTTGGTTTGGATTATGGCCTAGGAACAATGTCGGGAAAACATGGTGATGTTTTCTTCCCATAGTGTTGCAGTAGTACGTGTTCTAAGCCATGCCATGGTCAAGGTCGTGTCTACAGTGTCTCTCCACCATTGCTGGTGACACCTCTTCCTCCTCGACTCTTTGGAAGCAGCCAGCACTCAGTGGTGAAGGAACTGTGTAAAACAGATTTTAAAGTGTGTTGTTAGCTCTGCACTTGAAAAGGAAATAGTGATTCTATGCAGCTATTCATATTTCAGATGAAGTTCTTTCTGTTTGAAGCTGTGTGTAGTGTGATTTACAGAAGACAAATTTTGTGAAGCATCTTTTGATATTCCTGTAAAGTACACAGAATGTAGGACACTTTATTATATTTTTGTTTTATTTTATGTGTATGGGGGTTTTACCTGAAAGTATATCTGGACACCACATGTGTCCCTGGTGCCCAAAGGGGCCAGAAGATGGCATCTTATCCCCTGCCACCAAACTTAACGGGTGTAAGCCTCCATGGAGGTCCTGGAAGAGCAGCCAGTACTCTTAACCATTGAGCCATATTTCCACCCCTCTTCCTACTTTATTATTTTTCTAATGAGCATGAATTGTTTATTACTTGTACATTGCCCATGCTGGTCCTGAATTCCTGGACTTGTATGGTATGATGTTTGCCTCAGCCTTCTGAGTAGCCCTGCCACACCCAGTTAAACCTTATCCTTTAGATGGGCCTAGTTGGTCATCAATGGAAGGAGAGGCCCTAGGTCCTGTGAAGGATCTATGCCCCAGTATAGGGGAATGCCAGGGCCAGGAATGGGAGTGGGAGGGTTGGGGAATAGGGGGAGGGGATAGGAGATTTTTGGAGGGGAAACCAGGAAAGGGGATAACATTTGAAATGTAAATAAAGAAAATATAATAATAATTTAAAAAGACCAAAAAACCCCCAAAAAAACCAAACAACAAAAACCCTACCCTTTAGTTCTCCATCACTGGAAGGCAAGAGGAGCTCTGTGAGTCGGAGATCAACAGTGAATTTCAAGTCAGCTAGTGATTGAGACCCTGTCTCAAAAATAAATAATAGCAGCAGTGAAATTTTATGGATAGTCTCAAAAGAAAGTTACACCGGTATATGACATAGCAAGGACAACTTGATAAGACAGACATAGTGACACATACCTGTAGTTATAGCTACTTTGGAGGCTGAGACAGGTGGAGTGTGAGTTTTAAGGCCAACCTGGCCTCAAGTTATGAGACTTCTTAAAAACTTTTTTCTTCTGAGATTCTCTTGTAAGGTTGCCCAGACTGGCCTAGAAGTTGCTGTATAGGCAGACTGGCCTTGAACTTGGCAAATTTCCTAAGATTATAGGCAGGAGCTACCATGGTTGGAAGTTAACACTATTTTACAAGAGAGGGAAAAAAAGTTACATATAAAAAAAAATGGAAAAAAAAATAGAGCTGTTCAATTCTGTTCTTTTAAAAACAACACACTGGAGCTAGGGGAACCCTGCAGAAGAGAAGGAGGGACGATTATAGAAATCAGAGAGGAAGGAGGACACCAGGAGAGCATGGCTCACCAAAGCAGCTAAGTAGGGTTCACATGGACTTACAGAGACTGAAGCGTCAAGCATGGGACTGCAGGGTCTGTCCCAGCTCTTCTGTGTATGTTCTACCTGTTGACTTGGTGCTTTTGTGGGACTCCTCACAGTGGGAGCGGGTGTGTCTCAGGTTCTTTCGCCTGCTTTTGGGACTGGTGCTGCTATTGTGTTGCCTTGTCCAGCCTCAGTATGAGGGCTTTTGCCTTGTATCTTGTTTTGTGGGATTTGGTTGTTGCCTCTTGGAGGCCTGCTTTTTTCTGAAGGTACATGGAAGAGGAGTGGATGTCAGGGAGAGTAAAGGTGGGGCTAGGTGGGAGGGGTGGAAGGAGGGGGAAATTGGTTGGGATTCTATGAGAGAAGAATCTCTTTCCAATAAAAATCAGAACCAACCAAACAAACAAACAAAAAACCCATAACTGTTTGCAATTTAACCAAAATGGAGAAGACAAGAAGCTATTATCTGTCTTCCCTTCCCTTTGAGTCCTGTTTTCCTTGTGATGCCATTGTTGTTGGTTGTGGGACTGGGGAGCTGTGGAATAGGGGGAGGCGGGTAGGAGGTAGGGGGAACAAGAATGGCATCAAGGAGTGTCTAAATCCCAGAAATCTCATCCTGAGATCAGCAAGAGTAAGTTTGCTCCCCACCTTGCCTCAGGCCTGCATGTCCCTGCAGATGTAGCCCTGCACCCCTGTCTTTGCTCCCAGAGGGAGGTCCTGTTGCCCAGTAGCTACATTTAGTAGGTTAAACCTCTCCCCTTATAAGGTCATGCCCAACAGCATTTGGCATTCCTACTTATGCAAATGGGGCTTCCCCAGTGTCCTGGCCCTAACCAATGAGGTACTCTCACCCCAAAAGTCCCTACCCACTCTGGAAGGTTTAAGTAGCTTGTATTCCCCCATTGGCAAAGCTGTCTCACTGAAGTTGTCGCCTGAGACTCTATTCTCACCACCCTCACAGCCACTGGAGGTCTCCTCCTGGCTGTTCCTGCCTCACTTCCCTCAGGATCTGTCCCTCTTGATCTCTGGCACTTTGAGCCATGACAGGTGGGGAAGCAGAGCCTGAAAGGCAGCTGGTGCCACAATGTGGGGCACAGAGATTGGCAGTATGCCCAGGAGGAGGCTGGGCAATCCTCCTCACAGAGGACATCAATACCCCCATTTTGCCTCTCCATGAGGAGGGCTGGCAGTCTGCTTTTTCCTTTAGGTTTATGCTATCTCAACGGACTGGGTACATATAGTAAAGAGGCAACTGACATCTTCTGGCCAAGGTGACACCAAGGCTTTGGTACAAGGCCCTCAGCCCTCTGCCTGGACCCCAACAACCCCTTAGGTGTTGGCATACCACTTATCTTTTTCTCTCCTTAAAAAAAATCCAGTAACAAAATGGCCAGTTAAAAGCTTTAGGGTGATCACCAGTTTCTCTGAAATTTACAGGCAGGCTTTTGTCTAGGACTTTGAAGAATCTCCCATGGTGCCACTTGGCTATGGTTTACATCTGACCTTGGCATTTTCCAAACCTTGATCGTGGCAAACCCTTCATCTCATCTAAAGGAATCCCAGATCATGGGCATTACTCAAAACTCGAGGCATGAAACTTACCCAGAGAGAGGCCATTTTCTTTTGGAAAGAAGTCCTTGAGGCAGTCCCCTGGATGGTAGCAGATCTTTACAATCCCAATATATGGGCTCAGGTCACTGATCTCACCTGCTGAGAGAGCCAGGAAAGAAAGGCCCCCTTCCTCCATTTTCTGTCCTCTTTAGCTGCTGTCTGCCAATGCTTGGGTCCCTCTAAGTTGTGGCCCACCAAGGACATTTTGCCTTCCCTATCAGATGACTCTGATGATGGATGTCCTGAGTATGGTCCCATTGCCGACCTCATAGCCCTAGAAAGGCCATAGAGGAGATTTGCCTCCTCAGTCTCAGCAACACATTCTGACCACCCCAATCCACCCCCTACTATCCCTTTCCCTTGCCTACCTATGTTGCACTGCAGGACAGTCCTCCCATTGTCCCTCCTTCCACTATCCAGCAGCTCTGAGGCCACTGGGACTCTGGGGCTAGAGATCCAGGCATTTCTGGTTAACGTCCACCCTACCAGGCTAAGTCTCTAAATTGGCATCCTTATCAGGCTGGAGATTTAAAAGAACTCAGGCAGGCAGTCAAGGGGGATGGCATCCCCTTGGACTAAATCCCTCCTCCAAAGTCAAACTCTCCAATTTAAACACGCCCTGGGATTGTTGAGATATCTGCCATTCCTTTGTAGTCTGCTCTTCCTACAATGGGAAGCTCTCTGAGACAAAAGCCTCCAACAGATCAGGTGGAATCAGCTATGATGAGCTTTTGGGCCAGGGAGCTTTCCCCACAGGAGCCCAGCAGGCAGCCCACAAATCAGGATATTAAGACCAGGTGCTCTGCACACTTCAATCCTGGGAAAGAATCACCCCACCTTCCAGCTCACAAGACCTTTTCTCCATCCAGCTTTTCCTCCACCAACCCCCAGAAGATACTCTTCCTTTATTCTTAGAACCAAAATGAGCTTAGAAAGAAGAATTCCTGACACTGCAGCCAGAGACAGACCTCTTTCTTAAAGACGGCATTTGGGAGGGTATGATTTCAGAGTACAGGCTCACCTGCCAAAGGCTTCAAAGATGAACACTATGATAGATGGGTTGTGGCCACTCAGGATTTTGGGACAACATCCCACCAGACTTCATCCATTTCCCACATCTTTGTGTCAGTGATAAAAACAGAAGATACTTACTTTAAATGTGTCAAAAAGGGACACTGGAAAGGTGAGTGCCCTAAAGGCCCCTCCCCCCTCCACCAGAAATGCCTCCACCCCAAGACAGTCTGTTCTCAGTGTTGTAGGGGCTTCTATTAGAGGAGAGATTGTCATTCCTGTCACAAGGATGGCAAGCAGTTGGAGTCTTTAAACCTGAAATGAGGCAACTGTCAGCCCAAACAGTAAGAGAGAAAACTGCTCCAATAGAAGCTATCTGGGTATCCAGCATCTCAGAAGGCTCCCACATAAGGATAGCCATCCAACGAGGTGACAAAGGATCCAAATGCCTCACTGATACTGAAGCAGATAAAGGAATTTTAAAACAACCAAGAGCTCCTGCAAGACTCTAATCCCACAAGAACTAATTCCTGGGTCTCAACTTCTAGGCATAGGAGATTGCTCCCATACCCTTACCACCATCAAACCTACGAATGAGACGAGCCTGATGGGTCTACGGGCATGATACTCCCCCTCTTGTGGCCGGCATCGTCACCAAACTTCTAGGAACAGATATCCTGGAGGTTCTGGAAGTTACTCTCACTAGTCAGCCAAAATGATTATACCCATAGTAATAATTATACACATTAAACTTAAAAAACACTCCTCCAAGCTACCCCCAATTCTAAGGGCCTCTGTTACATATAACACTCCCTGACTTGACTGGCTCTCCAATGAGCCTAACTGGGTTGAACAATGGCCTCTATCAATGGAGAAGCTTGTAATTCAAGTGCTCACACAATAAAAGAACAACCCCAGCCTCACCGTACTTGCCGTTCCTGTAGTCCATGGAATACCCTTGTGTTTGCTATAAAGAACTCAGGGGGATGGAGACTGCTACATGATTTAAGGGCAATAAATAAAACCCATTTTGGGTTTTGGGGTCCCCACAAAAGGGTACCCCTTGTCTCCACCATTCTCACCAATGTCCCTCTCTTAGCATTAGACATTAAAGACTGCTTCTTCTCTATCCATCTCCACCCTTGGGAGTGCCAACCCTCTATGTTCTCAATCCTCCCCATGAACAACTCTGGGTCAACTTTCCGATATGAATAGACAGTCGTCCCCCAAGGGATGGCAAACAGTCCTACCATTTGCCAGGAGGCTGATGCCATGGCATTAAGGCCCTACTTAGTCAAAGGTCTCCACATTTATCATTATATGGAGGTTATCTTGGTGTGGAGAGACTCTTCCGCTTCCCCGTTACAAATTAGGGATCAAATCAATAACTTCCCTTATCCTCCCTAGGGTTTAAAATAGCTCCTCACAAAATACAGCTTATGCCACCCATCACATTCTTGGGAACAAAAAAATTCTCTCACCTCTATACACCATCTTCAACCTACCCTTTCCCTCCCTCAAGCCTTAACTCTAGCCTCCCTTCTAAGCTTTTAGGAAAACCTTAATTGGCTTTGAGTGTGGCTTGCCCTCCCCACCAGTACCCTACAGCCTCTATGATCTCCTAAATGGGGATAAAACCCTCTTCCTCCCCACAAACTCTCTCTACTGAGGCAGCTTTAGGTGCCATTAATGCATCCCTAAAAGACTTGCCACTAAGTAAGTGTGGTCCAACAATGTCTGTATAGCTTCTTATCTTTAACCCCTCCCCTACTCTCCTGTGAGCATGTATCAGCCTTAGGGAGCCAGGGAATGGCTCTGCAACCTGGTGGACTGTGCTTCTAGAATTCTAACCAAGGTTTATGCTCTAACCAAGGTTATGATTAGAAATGGCAGGGATAGAGAACCCAATGTCCTTGTCACCCCGTTTTCTCTCTTCTATATTCAATGGCTGCTCAGAAATTGCTACTGCTTTGCTATTAGCCTAATGGGAGTCCTTGGGACAAGTTGGTAATCATTATCCTAACAAATGATGCATTTCTGCCATACCTCTTTTGCAGTGGCTACCTCCTGAGCTCTTTGCAAAGAAGCCCACCACAAAGGTCCCCCTCAATATTTACTGAAGGAGGAAAGAGAGGAGCCATGGCAATAATATGTATGTATAGTACCTATACATTACTCTCACGGGGTGAACCTCCATTATTCGATTTAGAGAGTTGCCGTATTACTCCCCTCCCCAAACAAAGAACTATATGCTATTCATTAAGCCCTCAAAGAAGTCAACGAGCCTTTTACTCTTTTATCAATATATATGCTATTAATTTGTTTCCCTGGATATCAAGATCCTTTGTCAAACTAGACACCAATCGACTATCCCCTCTGCTCATCCATGTCTGCACTTCTTAGAGGGAAGAGTTACTCCCTTCTACATCCAGCTTGTCAGATCTCACAGTCCCCTGCCTGGTCTAACATGTGAGGGAAATGCCCTCGTTGATCACACTGCCTCTCGGGGTCTGCTGGTTGTAATTATGGGCCAATTGAGCCTTGATAACCGGGAAGGAGAGCCTGAATGGCAGGTAGTCCATCAGTAACATTCAAGAGAGCTTAAGATACGCCAAAGAAATGACAACAATAATGATAATAATAGCAATAATGATAATGATGATGATGATAGTGAGTGACTCTGTTGTCAGGCACGGAAGCCAGACTTCTTCTATGTTTGGTCCATAAGGCATGAGAAGCTCGTTTGTCCATCACTTGGTCAGCATAGTCACTGTCACTGGACTGTTTCCTCTGAGGCCCCTTTAATCTCAGCTAGAGCAGGGAGCAATGATAGTGTTCCCCTCACCCTGATCTTTATGAAGTTGCATTAGGTCCTTGCACTTCCCGGCCTCCTACTCTAGGTAAAGGATGGAGGCTACAGTGCTGGATTTTGATCGGATCTCAAAGAGTTACTGTTCTGACCACTAGAGTGCTCTTTTCTTGCTATCTAATTTTTTTCAAGCCTTTTATTTTATAAATATTTTAAAAACATAGGTGAACAACACTTTTGAACAAATATGAACTCTATCTTAGAATTTCACACATACTAAAATCTCTAGTTTTTCAAAATATGCAACTTGTTAAAGAAATTTAGATAGCCAAGTAAGTTAAACTTTCACGAGTGCGAACTTTCATTTTGGATTTCTGAATTCAAGGCTGAGCAAACATAGCCAATTTTTTGTGTGTACAGTAAGATGGTATGGCCAACAAATGGGCTGCTTTTCAACTATAGTTTTTTTATATGTTTTTGTATGTATGTATCTTTGTTTTGACACTGTGTCTCTCTACAGAGTCCTTGCTCATATGTAGACCAAGCTGGCCCCCAATTTATAGCGATCCACCTGCCTTTGCCTTCCACATGCTGGGATTAAAGGCATGCACTATTACATCTGCCTAAATTTAAAAGCACAGTTACAATCTTTGTTTATACCTTCTATGCATATAGATACATGTAAAGTAAACGAATTTTACAGTGCAAACTCAGCTCTCTATGGAATTTAAATTCATGGACTTAATGTCTGTGCCAGTTTGGCAATACAATGATTGGTGATTGCTAGTCTTGTGAAATGATAGGGCAGATAGGCCAGCATCCTACTAGGGGGATGAAAATTAGAGCACAAGACGCTTCCTGTGTTGACACTTCGGTTCACGCTTTACTTTGGAATTCTTGTCCGTTGTTCACCATTGATGAAGTTGACAGTGAGTAGCCATGAAGACACCATTAAACAGTCCTGGTTGAGGTACAGCTTAGTCTCACTCCTCCCCCATCCCCGTTCCTGCCAGGCCCCTTTCCAATCAGCTCTGCTCTCCTCCACTCTAATTTTCTCCCCTTTCCTCCCCTTGAGGCAGAATGTAACTATGTAGCTCAGCCAGGTTGGCTTAGGACACACCATTCTCCTGTCTGTCCTTTCTCAGCTTCCCAAAGGATGTGATTACAGATCTATACCTCGGTAGGATGGCTTCTTAAAACTATATGGAGTTTTCAGATAAACTACATATTGTTACTGATGATGTCTAGTAGACTAAGGGATTTATTGGCACGCCCCCCACCCTGGCCCGTAGCCCCAGTCATGTACATATTGTCTGTAGCACCTTTTGTGCTGTACTAGCAGAACTGAGTGGTTATGATAGAAACCCTATGGTCTGCAAGGCTTAAAATATTTACCATCTGGCCCTATGTAGAAAGTTTGCCAGCCACTGCAACTGACAGTGCAGCAGAGATGCCAGTTGCTAAGTGCAGCTTATCCAGGACAGTGCCAAACATCTTATGTTCATTACCAAGCAGTCTTTCCTGCCATATTTTGGCATTCCGAATTAAAAGGTAGTGTTGACAGTGCTCTTAATATATAGCTTGTGTCCTGTACATCTACTACTTATTTATTTATTTTATTAAACATAAACATGTGGTATTATGTTTAAGAGCAAATTCTGACAAAGCAAGAGAAAGGTCTCAACAATATTTCTTTTAATCTAAAATATCATTAAATTCTGGCTGTTGGTAATACTTGATAATTTGTGAAACTTTACTTTTCATAAAACAGGAAAGCTCTGCCCTAGGGTTTCAGTATTCCAAGTGTGGTGATGGGTCAGCATCAGTATCACTATGCAGTAGTGTGTGTGTGCTTGTGTGTTCATGTGTGTGTGTGCATGCATGTGTGTGTGTGCATGTGTGTGTGTGTGTGTGTGCATGCACGTGTGTGCGTGCATGTGTGTGTGTGTGTGTGTGTGTGTGTGTGTGCAGATATATATGTCCTCCCTAAGGACAGCTCTAGGGAGTTAGTTCTCACCTGCCCCCTTGTGGGATGTGGAACTGGGAGTCATGTCATCAGGCCTAGGACCAAGTGGCTCTTCTAGCTGAGCCATCTCACTGGCCCATCTTGGAGTTTTCAAGAAATAGAGAATTGTGGGCCCTCTCTTAGACTACTTGATAAAAATCTGCTTTTGAACTATATCATTCAGTGAATGACAGGTGAAGTTCAGAGGTGCATAGCTCAAGGATTAATGCTGCCCTACCTAAGGTGAAAATGCAAAGAATACTTGTTTATTATTATTTACAAAATTTGGAGTACCATATTGGTTTAAAAAAATAAAATGTACAAAGTTACCAAAATACAAATATCTTACCCTGGCCCCTGCCCAACCCCAACCCACTCCTCATCTTAAGATAATCACTATTTTGATTTCCGACACCAAGAATGTCTGCAACTGTATGTATTCACTGCCGAACTTCATCTGGGTAAGCCTACATTTGTGATACCCCTGTTCTAAAGAGTTATACCTTTTTGGTTTCATTACAGTATTGCATCATAAGAGCGTATAGCATGATTGATCCATCTTACCACAAGTGGGCATTTAGGCATATATTTTTCCCCACTATTTATAAGCAATGATGCCAAATAAATATTCTCTGCATATGTATAGGAGGACCTAGAAGGTGAAATCGCTGAGGCATAACAGTGCTCAAATTTAACAGCTACCACTGAACACTTTCCCAGGCTGACTGTACCAAATTTCATCCTCACCAGTGGAACATGGGAGTGGCATTTGCTCAGCATGGGGTAGATAGTCTGAAGATGTTTCAGATTATATATTGTGGTTTTTTTATCTGCAGTGCTTTGATCACTGATAGTATTTCATTATTGTGTGTGTGTGCATGCTTTTGTATGTGTGTGTATGTGTATGCGTGGCATGTGTGCGTATGTGTTTGTGTGATATGAGCACATATGAAGGTGGAACCATTTTGTGGATTCAATATCCTCCTTCCACCTTTGCATGGATTTTGACAGTTAAACTCAGGATACCAGGCTTGCCTGGCAAGTGCCTTTACCCACTGACCCATTTTGAGAGCCCCGTGACAGCCTGCCTTTCAAACTCTAATTAATTTAAAAATTATAATTCATTATTATGTGTATGGGATTTTTTCCTCTATGTATGTCTGTGGATCATGTGTGTTCAGTGTCCATGGGGACTAGAAAATGTTGTCTGGTCCACTGAGAATAGTTACATACCATTGTTAACTGCCATCTGGGTGCTGGGAATCAAACCCTGGTTCCCTGGAAAAGGAAGCAGTGCTCTTAGCTGCTGAGCCATCTCCCCAGTCCCCTTATTATCTATTTGAATCTTCTGGACTCTATGTTCTGGATATGAATTCTCCAGCATTTATGTATGTTGTAAAAACAAATCATATATTCCTTTTCACTAATTTCATGACAAATTTTTTTTTTTAGGTTCTCAGAATATTCAGAACTACCTAATGCCAGCTATCTTTTTAATATATAAAATCATATATGTGGTAAAATAAAAATTTTATAGCAGTAATGCATATGTTATGATGAGGACTGAGTCACTAATGATCAAAATTGTCTTGATAATACTGACCATTTTGAATGCAGTTTCATTTGAAATGTCTCCTAGAATATAAAATATAAGTGCTCATGAAACATAAACTATAATGGTCTCTGTGTCTTGGATATGTTTTGCCCTCAATATTATCAACTGTGTGTCTGATACACCAGTATTAAGTATATCTCTAATCAGCTGGAAAAAAGCAAGATGAGAAAGAAGCAGGTTACATAAACCAAGTTTAAAAACTCCATTTTATTACTGTGTGCATATGTGTGTGAGCATAGGGGTCAGAGAAGACTTCTGGGAAGTGATGCTCTCCCTCCACTGTGGGATGTGGAGATAAAACCCAGCTTGTCAGGACAGGATTTTTATTCATCACCTCATCTTGTTGACCCCACAACTCATGTTTTAATCCTGGCCCTTCTCATTGACTGGACCCAGAAGGAGCAAATGACAGTGCAGCCTTAACATCATCCACCAGATGGAGACAAAGCACTGTTTGCTGGACTCTACATTTGCACCAATTCTAATTTATGTAACATACCAACAGGGCAAAAATACGGGAAGGAAGGTAAAACTATCTTCAATACTATTTCTTTCCATACCTGGTAATTCTTGTTACTACTGAGGACTATTCCTGGAACTAATTTTAAAAATTGTTTGGCTAAAATAAGTCTTAGTCACCCGAAAGCCTGTACTGGGATCTATATAAACATCAATTCTCGTTTTAACTTGTTTGGATGAAATAGAACATGGAAACGTGAAGAGTATCATTGCTCATGTATTACGCAATAGTAAACTTGGAAATATGATCACCTCAAGAAATCAGAAGCTAGCAACCAGGATTAGTACAAGTACATTAATTAGCTTAAGACCGTGTTCTTGATGAATATAAGAAGCATGTGTGGGTAACAATGTGGGTCAGTTTTGATCTGAAGTACGGCTGTGATTACCAGTTTCTTGTCTCTTTTGTCCACTTCCAGCATAAAAGTAAAAGCCACAAACGCAAGGCTTGCTTCTCCCCCACTTTGTAAGTGGCCACAGCTAACGCTATGTAGGTGGGGGAAAAAATCACTGTATAAAAATGGCAAAACTTTTCGCACCAGAACTTTTTCTACCTTGCTTCCCTGTCCATTCTTCTTGCTCCATCCCCCTGGGAACATGGGCTTTGGAGGTGCAGCAGCCATCATTATCCCTAAGCTGATAAGCATGAGGATAAAGGTTATTGTAACAGGATAGCATAGAGGCCAGGCAGGGTCCCTCCTTTGTGACCACGTGGAGCAATTCCTATGCCAGGGAGAGACTGTCTAGTTCTGACCTTGTAAGGAAGCAGAAAAGCTTTTGTTAATCAAACTTGTTTAGGGATAAATTATTTCCTGGTCTACCTATCATTTGAGAGTTACTACTGTAAATATGTTTGTAATGTTGAGTTTAGATGTTGGCCTTTGTAGCCAAACAAACCCTTTCGATGAAGCTAAGACTTTGGAAACTCAACATCCTTGCTTATTGCTCTTGTTATTCCTAAACGGCATGAATTAAATGCTTGACAGTAAATATGAGGCTATCTGCCAAATCCTTCTGCCCTATTGACACTTCTGGGCCAAAATGTACATTTTGACATTTCACCTTATTACAGAGAGATTTTGTTGTTGTTGTTTTAACAGAATTGTGCGTGAAAATGGAAGCTGCCCCGTTACCCTCCTTGACACAGCCTTCGATTCTTCAGGGTAGAGAAGTCAGGGCTCATTGATCACTGCTGTTGACAAATGCACATGATAATGAAGAAAAAACTGGAAGTGAAATAGCAACAGGCAATGAAGTGTTGACAAGAGGCTTAGTTTAAAAAACATGCCTAAGTTTTCATCATGCACGATCAAACTCAGGACTGGAGGCAGCACTCCACCAGTTACATCCACAGACCTCTAAAAAAATTCATTTTGTGACAGGTTCTTGCTAAGTAGTTACGTAGGTTGGCTTCAGACTTGAGACCCTCTTAACTCAGTTTCCGTTGTAGCTGGGATTATGGGCACGAGCCACCTCACACAGAGTTCTATGTTTTGAATAAGCAGAATGGTAATTTCTATGAATATTCAACAAACAGAATAGTCAGAATAATAGCTGTTCCCTGGTCCACCTCAGGAGTATTTTATCAAATGCATGAGCTGTTCATAGAACTGGAAATTGAGAACTCGCTTTCAATGGGAGGGATGGAGGGATATATATTCATATATATATATTCACATTAAGAGAGAGAGAGAGAGAGAGACAGACAGATAGACAGCATATGATGTCACAGTGTAAAAAGGAAGGCTGTTTCTGTAATAAAATATAGAAATGTATCCCTAACCCCAGGGGTTCTACCAGATGGGGTTCTGCCCCATGATTGGCCAAGGGGATGATGCTAATGTACTTGAAGAAAGCCAAAGGAATTTGTGTATTTCCTACACATCCCTTTCTGAAGGTGGGTATTTGGAGAAGGGAATTCTGCTTTGTGCATCTGTATGTATATATAACAATGCTTGGTAAATGGAATTTGCTCATGATTGAATGAAAATGGAAGGGAAGAGTTTTCCTGAAAGGTAAAATAATCAAGGAAAGATCGACCAATGCATTGACTATCCAATTGGCACCAAATGTTGATAGCATAAATGTTATGAATCCTTAAGAGATGCATCTTCTCAGCAGCTCTAAGTGGGCAAATCTGCTTAGTCTACTAAACTGTCAGTATATTCAGGGACTTAATGTGAGGAGACTCTGGCAGGTCTGTCTCCTTCAGAAGGAAAGTCCTCTTCGTACCCTACAGTGTGCTCAGGGTTTTCATGACAATGGCTGTTAGAACTTAGCTCAACCTAGGACAGCTTGCTGAAGAATATGATTTATGGGCTGGCCTTTAAGTTCAATCTAGCAATCAAGGCATGGTCTCTTAGTAGCCATATATGGAAATCATAGGCACTGCAGCACATCTTATGAGGGGCTATGGACCCAGCTATTTAGACAATTGAACAAGCACAGCTGTATTTGAGATACAAATAATCATTTTTCATTCTTTATCTGAAATAGAAATTTAACTGGACATTAAGTCAGTACTTTTAACTGTAAAACACACAAAGGAGTGATTAAAAAAGCATACCCCACATTAGGAGCTGATTGCTAAATCAGGAAGATCTTTGGGAGAAATATCATGAAAACCATCCCATGGTAGGTACTGTCTCTATTTCTAAAATAGAAGCTTAATATGTAAAACAGGTAAGAACTGGTCTTCAGGCTGAGGAGATTGCTCAGTGGGCAGAGTACTTGTCTTGTAGGCATGAACATTGGAACTTGGATCACCAGCTCTCAGGAAATGCTAGGTGAATTTGTGGCCCATATGGAATCCCAGTGCTTAGGAGGCTAAGATGGGGGTCCTGAAGCAAGCTGGCTAGCTAGACTAGACAGACCAGTAAGCTCTGGGTTTAAATAAAAGATGCTCTCTCATACTCTGTGAGATAGAGACTGACCAAGGAAGGCACCTGATGTCAACCTATGGACTCTAGGTCTGGTGTTGCACACACATGTGTCTACATAAATGCACACACATGTCACATGCACATACATATGCTAAGCCACAAAATAGAACTGTCATTTCTCATTGGGGTTGAGCATCTCTCTCCCAGCACCAAGACTAAGACTGTAGCACTGTTTGTAAACTACCAGGCTTGGTGACTTCTACAATTTCTTCTTTCCAAGGTGGTTTGTGAGTCAAAGTGATACATCATAATGTCTTTTTTTAATCACAGCATGTCTTTCCTTAAGAGAGAAGAAATAAGATTATTTGTGATAATAATGTAGGACAAAATGGAAGTGTTAAGTATCTTCATTTATTTACTTCATTTATTTGCTTGACACACATATTTTTGAGTGCTTATTATAAGTAGAACAATATATTATATAGTGTGAAGAGGTGTTACTAAGAAAAAATTCATCTATAAATTTGGTAGGTGAGCTAAATTTTTTGTAGAGGTAATAATATCTATTACTTATTTAGATTTACTCTGTATTAAGATTTTATTGCTTACAGCTTAAAAATAGATGTGCAAACACTGGACTCAACTCATAAGTTTTGTTCCTTTCTACTTCTACAAACCTTGTTTTCTTTTAAAACATTGTTTTCTGAAACGTATCAGCAGGTGATTCCTTTTCTGATTTTTAATCTGTGTTTTTATGTCGTTGGTTTAAATGTTTGGTTTGATTTTCTAGGAAAATACCACACCTTAGCTCAACATGAGGATGATGAACTAAGGAAATCTTTGTCTCTTTGTCGGCTGGAGAGGTAGCTCCGTGGTGAGGAGCATTTGCTGTGTGTAATCATGAGAACCAGAGTTTGGATCCCAGCACTCACATAGCAAGCCAGGTCTGGTCCTGTGGATACCTATGACCCTTGCTCTAAGAGAGGCACAGCCAGCAAGATGGATGGGACTTGGTAACCTGCAGCCTAGCAGAAAACCCACAAACCCCAGGTTCAGGAAGAGACCCTATGTCGTGGATATAGGTGGAAGTAGTAGAAGAGGCTGTGGGCACACGTTCTTTTGGTTCCTGTAAATGTATAGGCACAATCCACTCCCCCCCCACACACACACACTCATTCACACACACACTCATTCTTTCAAATTCAGCATTCTTAAAATCAACCATCTAACAATGTGATTTGTTTGCAGGTCTAAAGTCTCCAGGTTACTTTGGTCATTATTCTTATTTACCCATCAAATTATTGCCATTCGTTGCTCTGTGGAATTCTTCTTCCTTCCTTCTCTTGATCTCTCCTTCTTTTGATCCCTCCCTCCCTCCCTCCATCCCTTCCTCCCTTCCTCCCTTCCTCCCTTCTTCCCTGCTTCCCTCCTTCCCTCCCTCCTGCCTTCCTTTCCTCCCTCTCTTGCTTTCGCCTTCTCTCTTCCCATGCCATTCAAGCTTTAGTTATCTTTCAGCCCCTCCATCACTATCTTCTTTTATCAAGTCTATTTCCCTCTTCCCTTAATATTTTGAAAGATTCAGCAAAAGTTCCATTTAGACACACTAGATTTTAAACTTCTCACATTTCAGACATTGACAATTCCCAGGTAACCATTTGGGTGCAAAAAACAATTTTTGACAACTTATAATGACCAGTCCTTTTTCCATTCTTTGTTTGTTTGTTTGTCTGTCTGTTTGTTTGTTACTATATAACTAAGATGGAGATGTTGGAAGAAAAAGCACTCATTTGTCTATAATACAAAGATTATACCAGGTGTAGTGTCTAAACTCTCAGTACTCAGAAGACCAAAGCAGAAGGATTGCCATAAGTTCAAGGCCAGCCTGGGTGATATAGGCTACCTAGGTTGTGTACCAGTTCCTCCTAGGTAACAGAGTGAGTCCTTCTCTCACAACCAAACCAAACCAACCAAACAAACAACACATGAAATTAGCAAGAACATTCCTTGAAAAGAAGTTCAGGATTCAGCTAAGAAATAGGAGCACCCTAGAAAGGTATAAACCAGAAACACCCCTGGTTATGTGAAAAAGGACATTTTATATTATCAATAATAATTACTTCCCCAGACTGGCTTAGCTCAGAACTGAGAAGATGGCCTTAGCCTGTAACTTCTGTGGTTGTTGGGTGGTCTATGAAGTTAGTGAGTGCATGTGACAGTTTGGACTCGGAGTACACTTTAAAGCATGCATTTCCATCTTATCCTAATGACCTGGAGAACCTGGTTCCCTGGAATAGCTAGGAGTTAAGTTTGCTTCACTGATCCTGTCTCTGCCTCCCAAGTATTGGGATTCCAGATGGGCTACAAATTCACATAGCAGTCCCCTTTTTTCCTAGCTGTCCCAGAGAACCAGGTTCTGTGTACAGCTGGTCTTGTGAAATTGAGAGTAGTTAGACACCTTACATTATTCTCCCATAGGAGAGGAAAAAAATATTAGGCATTTTACTATCCACATTTCAGGATGTCTCTGTGAGCTGGTTTCTGTATTACTTCATGAGAAGCCTGGAATAACCAAGATTGCTCTGTCTCCTGGGGCAGTTAACAACAGAGAAAAGGAGTTTTTACTTCATTTTCCTTTTTAAAAAAATTTTAGATATTTTCTTATTTACATTTCAAATGTTATCCCCTTTCCTAGTTTCCCCTCCGAAAGTCCTCTATCCCCTTCCCCCTCCCCCTGCTCCCCAACCCACCACTCCTGCTTCCTGGCCCTGACATTCCCCTAAACTGGGGCATGGAACCTTCACAGAACCAAGAGCCTCTCCTCCCATTGATGACCAACTAGGCCATCCTCTGCTACATATGCAGCTTAGAGCCATGAGTCCCACCATGTGTTTTCTTTGGTTGGTGGTTTGATTCCAGGGAGCTCTGGGGGTACTGTTTGGTTCATATTGTTGTTCCTCCTATGGGGCTGCAAATCCCTTCAGCTCCTTGGGTACTTTCTCTAGCTCCTTCATTGGGGACCCTGTGCTCAGTCCAATGGATGGTTGTGAGCATCCACTTCTGTATTAGTCAGGCACTGGCAGAGCCTCTTAGGAGACAGCTTTATCTGGCTCTTGTTGGCATCCATAATAGTGTTTGGGTTTGGTGGTTGTTTATGGGATGGATCCCCATGGGGCCAGTCTCTGAATGGTCATTCCTTCAGTCTCTGCTCCAAACTTTGCCTCTGTAACTCCTTCCATGTGTTTTTTTTTTTTTTTTTGTTCCCCCTTCTAAGAAGTATCAAAGAATTCACACCACATAAAACCAGAGACACTGAAACTTATAGAGGAGAAAGTGGGGAAGAGCCTTGAAGATATGGGCACAGGGGAAAAATTCCTGAACAGAACACCAATGGATTGTGTTGTAAGATCAAGAATTGACAAATGGAACTTCATAAAATTTCAAAGCTTCTGTAAGGCAAAGGACATTGTCAATAAGACAAAAAGGTAACCAACAGATTGGGAAAATATCTTTACCAATTTTAAATCCAATAGAGAGCTAATATTCATTTTATCCATGGCCTGATTTATTTATGGGTTGTTAACTTAATAGACTACCAGGATCATGGGCACTTTAGCAGTTGGGGTCTTGAGGGATGAAGTGAGTGTATGTATTTTCCTGGCTCGATCCAGACCCCATTTCTGCTTACAGTCTGCCATGAGCCAACTTTTCTCCACTACTTGCTTGCTGTCATGATTTTTTTACTTCAACAGGACAGGATAATACATTCAAAACATTGAAAAAAAAAAACTCTTCAAGATATGAGCGGTAAAGGCTTTTCTAGACAAACTTCAAGGGGATTTATCATCACTCGCTATATCTTAGAAGAAATACTAAAGGGAGCCCTCCAAGCTCAGATGACAGCACATGAGTCAGCCGTAGAAAAACACACAAAAATATGAAAATTGTGGGCAAAGGTAATTGGGCAGTAATCTTCTCAGTATCCTGACAGTGCAGTTCTTTATACTCTACCACTAAAGTAAAAAGACAAAAGTACTGTAAGTAACCACAGTACTTGGGTTTAGATCAAATACAGTTCAGAGACATGCAGAATAGTCTACCCAATAATATACTTCAGATCAAATACAGTTAACAGGCACATACAAAGCAGTCTACCCAGTAGAATGCACGTTCTTCTCAGGCACACACAGATTATCTTTCAGAATCTATCGAATGTTACAATGCAAAACAAGTTGTAACCAACTTAAGGTAACTGAAATATTACAAGCATCTTTTTCTGTCGCAAAAGCAGATGCACAGAACTTAGTAACAGGGATGATATACAAATTTACAAATGTATGAAAACAAATAACATGCTCCTTGAAGAATCAAGTTAGAAGAGAAATTTAAGAAGCCTAAAAATAAATTCTAAGGCACAGCTGACCACAATAGGTAGAATTGACAGAAGTGGTTCTGGGAGGGAACTTTATTGTAGTCAGTGCCTACATTAAAATATAAAAGACCTAACTTTATAACTCAGAGGACTAGGGAAAAAGGCAAAGGGAGTCTAAAACTAACAGAAAGAGGGGCACAATGAAGTTTAGAGAGAAAAATAAATGAAACAGATCAGATAAACAATAACAAATTTACAGACAAATATTCCTGAAGAGAAAATCTTCAACAAAATATCAGAGACCCTTGTTTTTCTCTTGATCCTTTCTCCTCCTAGACAAATATAGAAACCAGAACTCCTGAACTAAGCCATAAAACCTAGAGCTACCATTCCAACCTTCCCCTACTTCTTGGGGTTGGGGGGGGGAGGTCATAACGAAATTCTCTGAGCTACTTTCTCTGACTTGGAGATCAGGAGACCCTCTTTCCAGAAGGGCTCCTGTGTACCTAGAGGAATGAACAATGCGCAGGTCACAGGGAAGCTAACAATGACCACTCTAAGTTTCCCCCTTTCAGTCTATTATGTCAGAGCATGTATGTCTACTTTGCCTGACTGTCCTCCAAATCAAAGCATAGAAATGGTTGTCTGTGGGCAACTTGACCCTGATTTTGGAAGACTCCAATGTCTAATACATGGAAGTACAAATGCCTAGTGCTTTTCTCTTAACCTGCCTACTGTTATAGGTGTGTCATCTGTGACCCTTATGACAGACAATGAAAGGCTTCACTTCTTTTTAGCACCTACAATAGATATGAACTAATTCTTGCTTTTCCTCTGGAATCTCTGAGTGCTAGGTATAGAAAGCTGCAGCTAAGAGGACATGGAGATGGTGAAATGGGACAGCTGTATGCCCTCATGGAGACACTTGGAGATGACATTTTAAACCTGAAACTAGATTGGGTTGAGTTTTCTGTGTGGATTAATGTTTAGTTGTGTCATCGCTGAGAACAACAAATGAACACTCATAAAAGAAACATTGAAATATTGACAAAAAATAAGATGCATTTCATGCCTGTGTATTATTCATGACTGCTTCAAGTCATATCTGCCCTTCTATATTCAGGTGAGAAATGGGGCTCAAGGAAAGGAAGTGAATTTTACTCAAAGACTTGGTGTTACTGAATGTCAGAGCTGGGCCTGGAACTCATTTACTCACCCAGTCTGCTAGTGCCTTCATTAGCCAGCCACGAGGAGCACAATTATTCCCAAACTGTATTGAAAATGTTGACTCCCAAGGCAGATACTAAACACCATGACGGAGTGTGGGATAGAGAGGAGGTGTGTCTTAGTAAGCATGCCTTTGAAGAATTCAGGCTTGTAGTAGGTAATTTGGCAGCAAGTTCAAAGAGGCTGGACTGCGCCTTCAACTAGATGCTGTGTGAAGGATATTTCTGGCAAAGATTAGAGGTGATGTGGCTCAGGAAGCAATCTCTGGGCCAAACATGCTTTGGGGAATCTTTTCCTAACACGATCAGTTGGATAACAACACATCCATGCTAAAAGAAATAAGAGAGTTGGGTGTCTCTGACTCTTACCTGCTCTTGGGACCCTTTTCCTCCTACTGGATTGCCTCACCGGGCTTTGATAGGAGGGTCTATTGCCTAGTCTTATTGTATCTTGTTAAGTCATGTTCAGTGACTATTCCTGGGAGGTTTGCTCATTCCTGAAGGGAAATGGAAGAGGGCTGGATCAGGGGAAAAGGGGAGGTGGGGTGTTGGCGAATGGGAATGAGGGAGGGAGTGGAAACTGCAGTCACACTGTATTAAAAACAAACAAAACATTAATAATTATACAACATATAACTAATAGCAAACATGTGACTTGGCGCCCGTGTTTCCCTCCTTTTGAGGAAAGAGGCTGGCTGGTTTTGCAAAGTTTGACTCATGTGAGTTAAGAAATTAGGTATGATGCCAGGACTCTAATCTTAATTTTTCATCCTGGAAAGCTAGCTATAAACTGAACTTTTTCTGCTTTTACTTTCTATGTTTCTCATACCTTAAGAATCTGAAAATCCCTGTTATCCATTTGAACATGAAGCCTATGGCTTAGTCTGGGCAGCAGAGACATTGTAGAAATAAAAGGCCTGTGCACGTACTTTTGCTATGATCATGGTTATAAGTGTAATTAACACTATTCTTGCCCTCCAGTGCTGTTCAGAGGAAGTGAGTCCCTTGGGAGTTCCTGTTACTGACTTCTGTGCTTTAGAGAGCCTTTCCTTGCCCATGCCACATCAATTAAACCTAAGGTGAGAGAGTTGAAAGGGTCCCCTGGGAGGACAGTGCGTGTCGCAAGGACAGTGAGTGTCACACATCAATAGGTCACAGTTAAGGTCTACCCCTGATGAATGGATTCCTGCTTTTTACCTTGGCTATGCATAACACCCATTTCTGTATACCCCTGTTATGAAGGGTTAGTCTCATTTGCCTCTGATGCTTTGATTAATTTTAGTCTATAAAAGAAATTTAAAATAGCCACAGTAACAGGAAAAAAAAACCCAGATTTTATTATGTGCCCAAACGCATAATAAAAACATTCATGCTCAGTATGAGTGTCAAACCAGGTTTTAATAGCATTTTGGGTGACACAAAGAAATAGAGGGACTGTGACTGCTTGCAGGGTAGGAGGATGCAAGTTGTGGTAGGTCAATGAAAGTAGTGAGGTGAACAAAAGTGTCCAGACCAACCTTCATAAATGACAGTCTTTGAGTCAGCTATGTCACCTCTGTCCAATCCAGGTGACAGTCACTGGGTGGGTCAGCTGTGGTCACCTTTATTCTCTTCAGGTGACAGTTGTTAGGTCACCTCTGTCTGGACCAGGTGACAGGTGTGGAATTCTAATCTGTGTTTTTGAAGATCTTTCCCAAATAGATAAGGAAATGACATAAAAAACAAACAACAACAACAACAACAACAACAAAAAAAACCCAAGAAAACCTCTCCCCATACCTGCTGCTTAGTAATGGAAATAGATGGAGCAAATGAAAGTCTTTAGAATGGTCCAGTGTTCTCAGAGGTCTGTGTACCTTGGATATTTCCTTTTAGGAGGATACTAGTCTATAGAAAGACAAGGATTATGTCTATTTTACTTATCTTTGTACTTTTATCAAGGTAGTGCTTGCCCTGTAGTAAATGTTCAATAAAATAAATATTTCTCTGAGTTGAATTTAGGCTCCTTCTTAAGAAGGAGAACTAGCTTGCCCCATTGAGCAGTTCTAGTTAATGCTAACATTGCTTGTCTGAACTGCTTCGTGTTTCCATGGAAACAAAATGAGCAGTTCGTGTGGGTACCTCCACCTGTCACTGAGAGGTCCCCAAAGGGAGTTAAAAACCCATTTGCTGGTCTCCAGCTGGTCTTCTTCTGCAGTGGCTGAACTCCTGCTGCAAGAGAAAGGACCCGTCATGGAAAAGAGCAGCAGGAGCCAGCACTAAGAGCCTTTCTTTTCTGGACAAGTAAGGCAGATGGGAGTTGACCAGCTCCATTGCTCAGACCATATAGCCCCTTGGGTGGCATGCTCAAGGGAGCCTCTTTGGGCAGGGAGGCAAGAGAACAAATCCTGCCTTCCTAGGGGTCTTTATGTTGAGTTCCATTGGTTTCTAACACCAATTATGCCATCAGTGTTTAATAATACCTTTGAACTGGGGATTGCTGGCTTTGGAAAAATTTAGTCAGTTCCTGGATCAGCTGTTGATGGAAATCAATGTCAAGATGAAGATTAAAAGACATGGAAGTCTCTCATTATTGTGCAACTGTTTCGAGGCTTGGGAGGGAGTCACCGCACATTGGTTAGCTAAACTGTAGAAGTGTGGACTGTTGCAGTCACGAGAGGTCCTCAAGACTCTGAATCCCAGTTGGAATGCCTTGCAAAGCTGCTGTGAAATGATCCAAACTAATTTGCTCAAGAACCGTCATTAAGGGCTTGTGGGTAAATGTCAGTGGTCGCTTAGGATTAGAGGCTGGGAGGGTTATAAGGATCCTTCTCACACTTGCCTAGTGCATTATAGTGGTAGTTAGGTTTCTGAGCAAACTCTGCCACATATTGATGGATAGTAAGATGGCTCCCAAGTGGTCAGCACTTCTGTTTCAAATCCTTGATCAAATTTGATGTAGATGGTCATGAAAAAAAAAAAAGTGATACTCTGGAAGCTAGATTTTTATTTCATATTTCACTTGCAATTCTGAAATGTATAGACACATTATATAGCATAATTGTTTATGGTGTGTATGTGTGCGTGTGTGCGCATGTGTGTAATGTGTGTAGGTGTACATTTCATATTTCACATGTAGAGGTCAGAGGACAACCGTGGAGTTGATTCTCTCCTTCCTTCATGTGAATTCTAATAATCAAACCCAGGTCACTAGACTTGCAACAAACTTGAAGGAAATTTGGATTAGGAAGACACCTGGGACCAAAGTGGTTCCGCTTTAGCTTCTCACTCCAACATTATGTATGAGAGGGAGGAAGACCGGAAGTATGTTCCGTCAAGTAGTCTGATCAGATTGTGGGAGCGTTGACCCTTATCTCAGTTCTGGTGACACGGAATCTCTGTGTAAAGGGAATTGTTGTATCTGGGGGTGTGGATGGCAATCTCACTATGCTCCGTGAGGTGTTCACCTAAGACGACTGTGATTCTGAGGAACAGGGACAAACTCCCACTCTCATGAGCTAATTGCTTCTGCTCAGAGGGGGCAGCCTCATCGCAGGGAGGGAGGTGGTCTGTTTGCAAGGCTTTGCCTGCTGTTCTTGGAAGGTTTCGGGCCATATCAGAAGACTTCTGGGAGCTCCCCCTGGGATTGGAAGAAGGATTTGTCAACGCTGACGTTTGGGAATCTGCCAACAATGCTTTAGTTGCTCCTGTTTTCATGCCTTTAATTTTGTGGGAAGAGGATGACCAAAGTAAGGTTAATACACCTTTAATGATAGGTATGACTATGTGTGCAGATCAGCAGGTTTCTGAAGCTCGATGCAAAGGGGACAGATATGTACTGAAGGCAGAAAGGCCCAAGTTTTATTGTGTTTTTAGTAACCCCTCAGATATCTGCAGTGAAGCATTGGAGCTTTCAGAATGATCAGCATCTTCATTCTTTCACAACTCTTCAACACATGGCTGCTGTCTCCTGTGGATATGTATTCAGTGTGAGATTGCTGATCAGCCTGTGTAAAAGTATGCAAGATTTCACTTTCTCTGCACTCTTTTCCTAAACGCCACCTCACAGGTATAAGGTGATATTTTAGTGTGGTTTCTCTGGTGACCAGTGATACTGAGGACCTTTTAAAAACTCCTGTTGGCCATTTGTATGTATCTAATCAGGTTCCTTTGCCCATTTCCACAATGGATTATTTCTTTTCTTGCTATTTGTTTAATTTCTTCACGTGGTTTAGATACTAACTCTTTATCAGATATACGATTTTCAGTGACTTCCTCCTACTCTGCAGGGTGACTCTTCACACTTCTGATTCTTTTCTGGTCTGTGTATAAGCTTTTTACATTGATATAATCTCATATTTCTATTTTGTTTCTTATTCCTTTGAATCACATCTCCAAATCCATTGGCGTATACCATAGTCGCTGAGCGTTGCCCCTATATTTCTTCTTGGAATTTCAGTTTCAGGTCTCATACTTAAGCCCTTAATCCATTTAGAGTTGATCTTGGCAGATGATACAAGATAAGAGTTTATTTTCATTCTTCTACATGTGGCTATTCAGTTATCCTGACATCACTTATTGAATAGATCATCTTCATTGTGTGTTCCTGCACTGTTACAAAAATCAATTTACTGTAAATGTGTAGGTTCAACTAACTTTAAAGTCAGATACAAGGCAAGAGTCCTCTGAATCAGGATTTGTTCTATCCAAAATAAAGCCTGGAGTATATTTGAAAAAAACAGAGACTACTGCTCTTGCTAGGTCTTTTTAGTTCATTCTACAAACACACAAAGAGCCTTTACAATGTTTTTTATCTAATCCAAATGTCTAGAAGGCCATTCATTTCACTAGTGGAAAAGGAAATGCTAACATCCTTTTTATTATTATTTTCTGGGACTGAGACAGTCATTAGATTCATATCTGGGGCATGGATTTAAGTTATATGCTTTAAACATCCATAGAGTGGTGTTCTGAAGTAGAAACTTAAGGGTTCTTTGGAAAGTCAGTTGGATGGTGTTTTTCAGGGACAAACACATGAAGGAACATTTAGCTGAAGCAGGCACAGGTGAAGGATGTTCTGATAAAGCAAGCGTGTGAAAGGACACAAGATGAGGGGTTCTTTATTAACAACATGTATGTATTGGTCTGCCTTACATAGTGTAGTTGAGTCGTATTTGTTGGGATTCTATAGAGAGATATGCACCAAAAACCTTCTGGTGATATGTTGTAGGTTTTGTTGTTGTTGTTGTTGTTGTTGTTGTTGTTGCTTTCTCGGACTTAGTCTGATTGGCAGACTGATGTCAGCTGAGATACATGTACATGCTGAGACAAGACAGGTGCTGAGGCAAGGCCCATGGAGGGAGGACATGTGATGTTTGGAGGTTATAAATAGGACTCCACGGACAGTGATGGGAGCTGAACTAGGCTTGCTTAAAGAGCTAGCTATACAACATTTGTGGATCTCATGTCTTTGCTGATCTTTGTTTCCTTGAGAGAGACACAGCCAATAACTTTTCTTGGTGTTCCTTTTGGTTTTTCTTGTTGACTCCTCTTGAGGCTGAGGCCTGGCTCTCTCTGCTAGATTGTGTCACCACTGTTGTTAACCCAACTCTACAGAACCAAACTGCTGGTAAAGTATTTGTGAGTGAATCAAGCTGCCGCTGTTAACCTGTGAACTGAAGTGCCAATTTCCAGACAACACAGACAGGAGTTGCTCTAAAGAACTAACCAACTTTCCTTCCTTCCTTCCTTCCTTCCTTCCTTCCTTCCTTCCTTCCTTCCTTCCTTCCTTCCTTCCTTCCTCCCTCCCTCCCTCCCTCCCTCCCTCTCTTCCTTTCTCCCTTCCTTCTTTCCTTCCTCTCTCTCTCTTCTTCATGGTCCTTCTCTTTCTGATCTCCCCAAGACCCTGACTGGGATCAGAAGTCCAGGCTTCCCATATCCTCTGTCCAGTCAACAGAAAAGAATTTTTACATAATATTGAGTCAGGAGATACTTAACCATGCCACAGTGCCACTGGACTGTAGGCAGATGTCTGGGCATAGAAATCGGCACCAGAATACACAGTGCACAAGACCAACATCTAACCCTCTCATGCTGGCCTCTCAACCATTGCCCTTTCGTGCACAATAGTGAATGAGGGGCTGAGCCCTGGAGAAACTCAAAGGGAGCTCACATTATGTTTATTGCAGAGGAAGAATGGGTCTTGAGAAATGTTGCTCTCTTTTTTTGTTATGTAAGTAAACCCAAGGTTTACAGGTAAATATGTCTTTAGGTACACTATTAAAAATTATTTACTTCTAATTTCTCATTTTTTCTTAAATAAGTTCCCTCATACTATATGTCATCCCACCAGGATTCAAACTATTTTGTCTTAGAGATGCTGTATCAATAAAGTACATGCCAGTAAGATCATTACAAACGTCAGTCACTAATAGGATTAAGTACTTCCCTCTTATGCTTGCAAACTATTGCAATAAAAATGCATTCTTAACTCTACATCTGCAAAGTTTAAACACAGAAAATGATCAATATAGCAGCAGGAGACCCAGGACTGTGTAAATATTCCTCCTCAGAGACACTTGGCTTTGGCCCATCTCACGATGGGAATCTGTTATTTAACCTGGCAATTAGTGAGATACAAGAATAAGAGATGGAGAAGCTGTGCTCTCATTCCATCTCCCCATTAATCTGTTAGAGAAGCGTGCCCAGAGCAAGGTAATATCTTTCCTGACACTAATCAGGTTAGTGGCACAGCCAGGATGAGAACCCCTCTTTCATGTGTTTTCTTTGCTAAGACAGAAATTATTTATTTTGAAGAGAATATTAGAACTCTTTTTTCAGACATCCTGATTTCTTGTTCTTCCATTTTTAAATGTTTACATTTTATTTTTATTTTTTAATTTTTTTAAAAATATTTTTATTAGGTATTTTCCTCATTTACATTTCCAATGCTATCCCAAAAGTCCCCCATACCCTCCCCCCCCCCACTCCTCTACCCACCCACTCCCACTTTTTGGCCCTGGCGTTCCCCTGTACTGGGGCATATAAAGTTTGCAAGTCCAATGGGCCTCTCTTTCCAGTGATGGCCGACTAGGCCATCTTTTGATACATATGCAGCTAGAGTCAAGAGCTCCGGGGTACTGGTTAGTTCATAATGTTGTTGCACCTACAGGGTTGCAGATCCCTTTAGCTCCTTGGGTACTTTCTCTAGCTCCTCCATTGGGGGCCCTGTGATCCATCCAATAGCTGACTGTGAGCATTCACTTCTGTGTTTGCTAGGCCCCAGCATAGTCTCACAAGAGACAGCTATGTAATTGTTGGTTGTGTACCTACAATGAATTGAACTCTGGGTTTTAAGGTGAGTTTTAGATCAAAAGAAATGAAGAGTGCATCTTCAGGGGGAAGAATGCAATTTTCATTTGCTCATGAAAAAGGAATTCAAGTACATCACCCAGACTGTTAGTTAAGTTGTTCAATAGCAGCTGGGAAATGTGGCCCAAAAAGAAGCATCGCTTGGCCTGTGAAAAACAGGCTGGGCATTGTCCAAAGTCTCAAGAAGAGGTCTGTGATGAGAGGGAGATCAAAAAATTCTTCCCTGAGTAGACTTAAACACATGTGAAAGAAATATGCCCAAGACTAAGTGGTCTTTAGATAAAAAGATTTATTGAACTGTTACAGATGTAAGCCAAAAAAGGAGCCAGATATCACGATTTTTTTTAAATCTTATAGTAGCAAGGCTATTATAACAGTTAGAAAAACCTCTGCTAGATCTTAAGCCGAGCACATATATATGTATTTTTAACTAGGTACTTATTTCATTTACATTTCCAATGCTATCCCAAAAGTCCCCCACACGTTCCCCAACCCACTCCCCCACCCACCAACTGCAACTTCTTGGCCCTGGCATTCCCCTGTACTGAGGCAGATAAAGTTTGCACGACCAATGAGCCTCTCTTTCTACTGATGGCCAACTAGGCCCTCTTCTGATACATATGCAGCTGGAGACACGAGCTCTGGTGGGTACTGGGTAGTTCATATTGTTGTTCCACCTATAGGGCTGCAGATCCCTTTAGCTCCTTGGTTACTTTCTCTAGCTCCTCCATTGGGGGCCCTATGATCCATCCAATAGCTGACTGTGAGCATCCACTTCTGTGTTTGCTAGACCCCCGCATAGTCTCACAAGAGACAGTGATATTAGGGTCCTTTCAGCAAAATCTTGCTAGTGTATGCAATGGTGTCAGCGTTTGGAAGCTGATTATGGGATGAATCCCCAGATATGGCAGTCTCTAGATGGTCCATCCTTTCGTCTCAGCTCCAAACTGTGTCTCTGTAACTCCTTCCATGGGTGTTTTGTTCCCAATTCTAAGAAGGGGAAAAGTGTACACACTTTGGTCTTCGTTCTTCTTGAGTTTCATGTGTTTAGCAAATTGTATCTTATATCTTGGGTATTCTAAGTTTCTGGGCTAATATCCACTTATCAGTGAGTACATATTGTGTGAGTTCTTTTGTGATTGGGTTACCTCACTCAGGATGATGCCCTCCAGGTCCATCCATTTGCCTAGAAATTTCATAAATTCATTCTTTTTAATAGCTGAGTAGTACTCCATTGTGTAAATGTACCACGTTTTGTGTATCCATTCCTCTGTTGAGGGGCATCTGGGTTCTTTCCAGCTTCTGGCTATTATAAATAAGGCTGCTATGAACATAGTGGAGCATGTATCCTTCTTACCAGTTGGAATATCTTCTGGATATATACCCAGGAGAGGTATTGCGGGATCCTCAGGTAGTACTATGTCCAATTTTCTGAGGAATGGCCAGGCTGATTTCCAGAGTGGTTGTACAAACTTGCAATCCCACCAACAATGGAGGAGTGTTCCTCTTTCTCCACATCCACGCCAGCATCTGCTGTCACCTGAATTTTTGATCTTAGCCATTCTAACTGGTGTGAGGTGGAATCTCAGGGTTGTTTTGATTTGCATTTCCCTGATGATTAAGGATGTAGAACATTTTTTCAGGTGCTTCTCTGCCGTTCGGTATTCCTCAGGTGAGAATTCTTTGTTTAGCTCTGAGCCCCATTTTTTAATGGGGTTATTTGATTTTCTGGAGTCCACCTTCTTGAGTTCTTTATATATATTGGATATTAGTCCCCTATCTGATTTAGGGTAGGTAAAGATCCTTTCCCAATCTGTTGGTGGTCTTTTTGTCTTGTTGACGGTGTCTTTTGCCTTGCAGAAGCAATTTTATGAGGTCCCATCGATTTTCGATCTTACAGCAGAAGCCATTGCTGTTCTATTCAGGAATTTTTCCCCTGTACCCATATCTTCGAGGCTTTTCCCTACTTTCTCCTCTATAAGTTTCAGTGTCTCTGGTTTTATGTGGAGTTCCTTAATCCACTTAGATTTGACCTTAGTACAAGGAGATAAGTATGGATCGATTCGCATTCTTCTACATGATAACCGCCAGTTGTGCCAGCACCATTTGTTGAAAATGCTGTCTTTTTTTAACTGGATGGTTTTTGCTCCCTTGTCAAAGATCAAGTGACCATAGGTGTGTGGGTTCATTTCTGGGTCTTCAATTCTACTCCATTGGTCTACTTGTCTGTTGCTATACCAGAACCATGCAGTTTTTATCACAATTGCTCTGTAGTAAAGCTTTAGGTCAGGCATGGTGATTCCACCAGAGGTTCTTTTATCCTTGAGAAGAGTTTTTGCTATCCTAGGTTTTTTGTTATTCCAGATGAATTTGCAGATTGCCTTTTCTAATTCGTTGAAGAATTGAGTTGGAATTCTGATGAGGATTGCATTGAATCTGTAGATTGCTTTTGGCAAGATAGCCATTTTTACTATATTGATCCTGCCAATCCATGAGAATGGGAGATCTTTCCATCTTCTGAGATCTTCTTTAATTTCTTTCTTCAGAGACTTGAAGTTCTTATCATACAGATCTTTCACTTCCTTAGTTAGAGTCACGCCAAGATATTTTATATTATTTGTGACTATTGAGAAGGGTGTTGTTTCCCTAATTTCTTTCTCAGCTTGTTTATCCTTTGTGTAGAGAAAGGCCATTGACTTGTTTGAGTTAATTTTATATCCAGGTACTTCATTGAAGCTGTTTATCAGGTTTAGAAGTTCTCTGGTGGAATTTTTAGGGTCACTTATATATACTATTATACCATCTGCAAAAAGTGATATTTTGACTTCTTCCTTTCCAATTTGTATCCCCTTGATCTCCTTTTGTTGTTGAATTGCTCTGGCTGGGGCTTCAAGTACAATGTTGAATAGGTAGGGAGAAAGTGGGCAGCCTTGTCTAGTCCCTGATTTTAGTGGGATTGCTTCCAGCTTCTCACCATTTACTTTGATGTTGGCTACTGGTTTGCTGTAGATTGCTTTTATCATGTTTAGGTATGGGCCTTGAATTCCTGAACCTTCCAAGACCTTTATCATGAATGGGTGTTGGATTTTGTCAAATGCTTTCTCTGCATCTAAAGAAATGATCATGTGGTTTTTGTCTTTGAGTTTGTTTGTATACTGGATTACATTGATGGATTTCCGTTTATTGAACCATCCCTGCATCCCTCGGATGAAACCTACTTGGTCAGGATGGATGATTGTTTTGATGGAGCACATATTTTATAATAAGAAATGTGATGAAAAAAAACCATGAAGTTATTTTTCTTGAGCCAGCATTGACTATAGAGAGGCTAAGCAGGGTAATATTAATAGGTATAACTTTGGGGAAGGTGGGCAGTTTATTAGAAGAAATAATTACTGCTTTTCTATGGGCTGCAGTTGTAGGCAGGACACACTGGCCTCTAGATCATTAATGTGATTCAAACTAAGGTTTTAATATATATTCAGGAAGGTAAAACAGCTATTAATGTATTAAACTTCCCACCTTTCCTTATCCCTGGACAAGGAAGATTTTGATTTAAAGTTGTTTTAAACAGAGTACAGATTAGTGCAATAAGAGGGAAAGATTAAAGTCAACTCCACTAGAACAAAAGGCAAGAGGGTGTTGAATACTTGCTACTGGACAAGTGTTTGGGTGGGGGGCTTTAGAAGAGAGATTCATCCACATGGTTAGGTCATCTATATTTGTCTACCTTTCTCCAGATACTGGGAGATGAGTTTTGAGAATATTATTTCAGAGTGCTGCCTCCCAAGTTCTTGAGTTGGGGTGAGAAGGAAATTTACAGCAGACCTAAGGTAAATGCTCTAAGAAAAGGTAGGTCAGCAGTATATAGTCAGAAAGAAGTATATCTAGGCTCAGGAAGGGCATTGCAGCTATGTCGGTGTGGATGGATGGTTAAGGCACTTAAGTAAAGGTGTGTTAAATGAGGCATCTTAGGCTCTGTTGGAACAAGTCCCTGTTCAGTTCTCTGTTGCACGCAAGGTACTTACCAAGGAAGTCCTATCAAAAGTAACCTTTTCCTGGAATAGTCCTGGAAAAGAAGGCTATCCCAGGGCAGTCTACCTTTAAAATAAAGCAATGTGTTACCCTAAGCTGAGGTAGAGGTTCAGCCCTGCCAAACTGGCTGCATCAAGGAAGCCGAAAGGGTAATACTTGAAGAGGGTAAGGAAAGATAGTTTCAAGCATTGCATGTGCCTGTGTGTATGGCTGATGTACATACCATAGTGTATGTAGTTGCACGTGCCTATGTGTACAAAATGCAAAGCCCAGAGGAAGACCTTCTTAACTTGTTTTCTACATTGTTTTTCTGAGATAGCATCTCTTAATGAACCTGATGCTCACTATTTTGGCTAGGCCAGTGAGTTCTCAAAATTCCTATCTCCACCTTCCCAACTCTGGCGTTATAAGCACACTTGCCATACCCGATTCATGCACGGTTGTTGGAGATTTGAATTCAGGCTTTTTTGCTTCACAGTAACCCTCAAATTCAAATATGGAAGTCCTAAGCCCCAGTGTTGCCCCATTGGAGATGATTCATTTAAAGAGGTCATAAAGGTTAAATAGGGATCATCAGGATAGAACCCTAATCCAACAAGATTGATGCCTTTTGAATAAAGAAGGACAACACCAGAAATGTGGAGGCCTAGTGAGAAGGTAGCTACCTGTGCGCCATGGAGCAAAACCTTAGAGCAGCTCGTGCCTGCTTGCTTCCATATAGTCTTGGTCTATCCAGGGCCCAAACCTTTGAGAAACAGATATCTATTGTTTGAGTCACCCAGAAGCACATGGTACCTTGCTATTGAAGACCAAGGAAATTAACGCAGATTTGACAATGAGAGCCCTTGCCCTGAGCTGTGCTATAAGAGGCACTGAAGTTAGTTAGAGAAGTGGAGTCAGAAACTTACTACTAAACGAGTGCAGAGATGTCTTTTTAGCTAGGTATGTACTCTTGCCTTTCTCGAGTTGAAACACAAAGATCATTTGGCAGCTTGCCTCAAACCTAGCCCCCTTCCGTTTCCTTCGTTGCGTTCCATAGTGACATAAGATTTGGCGGAAAGTGCTGTGTGGCTTGTGTGTTTATGCGTTTGTTAATTCACTCACTCATTTATGTAGTATGTGTCTGTTATAACTCAGGCTTTAATGATCTAGAGAGATGAATTCAACACTTCCCTTGTCACAAATAGGCTCATAGATTCTGGAAGTTGAGAATTGCATAAGAAAGCAAATGCATCACAGTGGGAGATGCTCAAGGGATGAGAGGTGTATCAGTAGGGATAGGGATAGCAGCGAAGCCCGTGTAAGGAGTAGCTGTTGAATACTCATTAGTAAAAAGTGAAGAACTAACACAGGCCAATTTCATCTCAGGGGCAAATTAAACCATCGTTGATTCATGTATATAGAGAACATGATTTTTGCATAGAGCACTCCGAGGTTCCTACAAAACAGGGTGAAAAGCCTTACTCTGAGGAAGCACCATTCCTAAGTGGGTACATTTTCAGACCAGAATTATCAGAACTCTGAAACCCCTTCTACTGATATAAGGCTAATATTACTTGACACATTTTTATTGGTGAGATTCGGGATCCAAGTTTTGTATTGGACCTCAGATATGCTGCCCATCTGTTGTGCTCGAGTGTCTGTGGGGACCGTGTTTAACCTTTAGGTTAAATGGTTCTTAAATGTCACAATGAGGAGGATGGTGTCACATCAGCACACTATGAATTACCCTTGTCCCCTGGTGGCATTTTGTGCTTTATAAAACCTCCAAAGTGCAGCTTAATGAGAACTGTTGTCACCATAGGCTGGGTAAGGATATTTTGTTACAGATGTAGAATTGGCTTAGAGTCAGGAAGCAAAATGAGTGGAAATTCACATTTGTTATGAAGGAGAAGGGTAAACACGGCGAGAGTCCTCAGGGATTTGCCTGTGCCAGTCTTATTTAATACCTAATAAATGATTCAGTGAAAGGATTGCCCAGTGAAGCCTCCCACATCTGCAGCTAACGCTGAGCTATTATGGAGAAGGAAATTGATGAGTACCAACTGCTGAGAAAATGTAGAAGCTGTGCTAATGGATTCCAATGATAGGTGAGTCTCTAAATGTAGATAGGGACAATGCATTACACAGACCAAAAATTAAACTGTGAAAGGACAGTTGTAACACATGAAAAAAGGAAAAGGACACTAGAGTGTCAGCAAGTCTGTGGAGACCCACAAGGACCTATTGTTATACAGACAAGAAGTGTTGGTAGCAAGAGACCTGATGGGAAGTTCCCTGTGGTTGTTTGAAGAGGAATGACCCCCATAGACTCATGTATTTGAATGCTTGGCCCACTCTGTTAGGAGGTGTAGCCTTCTTGGAGGAAGTGTGTCACTGTGGAGGAAGGCTTTGAGGTCTCAAGCTCTGCCCAATGGAACATACCGTCTCTTTCTGCTGTCTGCAGACCAAGATGTAGAACTCTCCGTTCCTTCTCCAGCACCATGTCTGCCTGCATGCCACCATGCTTCTTGAGGTGACAATAATGGACTAAGCCTCTGAAATTGTAAGGCAGCCCAGTGAGATGCTTCCCTTTATTTATAAAAGTCGCTGTCAGGGCTGGAGAGATGACTCAGTGATTTAGAGCACTGGCTGCTCTTCCAGAGGACCTTGGTTCAATTCCCAACACCCACATGGCAGCTCTCAACTGTCTGTAATTCCAGGTTCAGAGGATCTGCTACCCTCACATCAATGCACATAAAATAAAATTAAATAAATTATCTACACAATATAAAAAAGAAGAGTTGTGGCCATGGTGTTTTTTCACAGCAGTAGAAACCCTAAAACACTGCTGCTCATAGCAACCTAAGGAGGGTTGTCCTTTGTCTTCATTCTAAATGGCAACATTTGTCCTTTAAAAGCTTGCTCCTAGTATGAGTTCTTGGTCTTTTCATTAACTAATCTACATACTTTATTGGAATGTTGAACTTTGTTTCAAAAGCCTTTTTCCCAGAAAGTAGGAGAGCTAGAAAATTCCTCTCGCTGTTTTGCATCTCAGAAGTAGCTCACCATAAAGGATCACTCTGCTCTCAGACATTCCAAGCCTAGACTTTGCCACCATCCTTCCTCATGACTCCCAGAAGACACGAGGATGACTTTTTTTTTTTTTTTTTTTTTTTTTTTTTTTTTGCTTACCCAGCTACATAGAAGCCTAGACCCTCTTTCATTTTTTTTTTTAACTAAATGAACATACTCCTATTATAGTAGTTGAAATAAGTAGTTTGCTTAACCATCTGATGCATTTTTTGGTCTTCCACAATTTCAAATAATTAATTATAATCAGATATATTGATGATCAGCTCTGCACTGGAATTTTGCTCACCGGGCACCATCCTGGCTTGAAGATGGACAGCTATAAGCAAGGCAGACATAGCTTTCTTTTGAAATCCCAACCCAAAGCCTTTTAGGAGCATTAGATTATTATGACTCTGGTTTTCTGGGATCCTTCTGCTTCAGGGAGAAGCTTGTTCCAGGGCACTTGTTAACTTTTGGACTTCTGACTTCTCACAGCAGTGAGCAGTTGTGACAGATCTCTCTCTCTCTCTCTCTCTCTCTCTCTCTCTCTCTCTCTCTCTCTCAATTTCACTATATAAAGTTGGGTATGGTGGCCCATGCCTTTATCCCCAGAAGCAGGTGTATCTTTGTGAATTTGAGGTCATCCTGGTCTACGAAGTGACTTGCAGGCCATTCAAGGCTACACAATAAGATCCTGTCTGAAAAACCATAAACAAACTAGAGGGAAGTATTAGTACAGAAACTGATGTGTATGCCAAGGAGTTGCAAGGAGTTGGTATTTTCTAGCCATGGACAGATGCTAATATTACAGCCTTTGGGTCTAGGTACCAGGATATAAAGAAATGCCAGTGTTCAAACTTTGAGCCTACATATTTAGATTATAATGTTTAAAAAATTACAAACTTTGTTGTTATTATTATTGTATATGTGCACATGCAAACATGCACATTACAGATTGCATGAAGGGAAGGCAGAAGATAGTTGTGGAGTTGGCTCTAACCAGAGAACAAACTCCATTTATCAGGCTTGTATAAGGCTTGCACAGCAAGTGCCTTTATCCATTGGGTCATCTTGCCTGACCAAAGATTCTCCAAATCTTGATGGCATCTAGCATAAAAGGGCATTTCAGCCCTTGTTTTTGAAGTTCCTTTGTCCTTGATAGCAGCTGGTGTTAGCTTTTCAACATAAGGTATCTGAGACTCTGGGTCCTTAAGGTCTATCGGCTTTGAGTACTTCCACAACAGTTCAATTGTCCCTCAGCACTGTTGCCATGGTCACAGCTACTGCTCCTAGGTCAGGGCTGCTGCTACTGTTACTGTCTTCTCTGCCACTACTACTGTCCCTGCTGGTGCAGCTGACACTGTTACTCTCTCCCCTGCTCCTCCCTTCCAGCATGCTGCTACCTTAGCCTGCTCTGCTAGTGACAAAGAACAAACGGAGGCAAAACAAGCAACTGCTTTTCTTCTGGTCTTAGTAGAAGTAATTGCAGTATTATCCTAACTCCACCAAGACTTGTGCTAGTTTGATAGTAAGAAGTCTGGTGTATGTGTGTGTGTGTGTGTGTGTGGTTTTAAATATTCACAACTGTGGCTATGACTTTGGGAGCTAGAGTTATTCTTTGACAGCAAGCAGCTGTGATCACTACGTAGCATCTGTAAGTGTTTAAAGCAGCCAGTCCTTACTTGAGGGTAATCTCACTGGCTTCTTGGTTGGTTGTCCTTTGCTCAAGGCAGCCAGGCACCAGCGAGGGTGCAACAATTGCCACTTAGGGAGTCAATCACTCCACACCCTGAAATCTTACCTTTTTGGATGGAAAAAATAAAGTGCCATTTCACTATGGATGCATTAATAACATTAGTGATTTTAAACATGCTTAGAAGTAATTTAACATTATCCAGTTCCCTGAGAAAGTGGGTCTTGGATCTGTCCCAGATGATCAAACAATTAGAATTGGATAGATTGAGTGTTGAATGGGTGAGGACGACTTAACAATTCTGAAGTGGCAAAGTCCAACCCCGTACTGGAAAGGCAGTGCTCATACTCTGATTAGAAATTTCCTTTATCTTATACTTTAAAGTCTGGAAATTGCTTTATAGCTGCCTGACGATGTTTCTGCTCTGGCTGCCCTGGGTGCTCTTCACATGCCTACACAATGCTGTAAAGTTTCCCTTGATTTCTTTAGGCTACTGAGGGCTTCACTATTCAAACGAAGCCAACTAGTCTTAGCCTTCTGTGGTCCTAAGACGCAGGCTTGAGAATAGAAATGAGGAACAAAGTCTATTTCCTTTGGTGAGTTGGTCCAAATTTTCAGCAGTGACACGGAGTTCCAGGAACTTGTCCATTTAGGAGGCAACGGTGAGTGAAGAACTCTGAGCAACTGAGCATTAAAGAGATTTCCTCTGTTCCTAGTTTGTTTAGTATATTACCTACCATAGCATGGAGTATCAAGCAGTTCTCTTGCTTTTTTGTGTCTTAAAATCCATGCAAAACTGAATTGGTTCCTAGGGTTTTGCTTGACTTCTCTGAAAGTGTGAGAAACTTTAAGTTTTAAATACAGTCTAAAATTCTGGCATCTAAATACTTTCTAAATTTTAAACTTATCCCAGGTCTTTGAAGTGATGAATGGTAAATGGAAATTATTTTAGAATGCTATGACAAATTTTATTTTATCATTATTCTTTTGGTTTGGTTGGTTTTGGTCTTTTAGTCAGGGCTTCTCTGTAGACTTGGCTGGCCTTGGATTCACAGAAATCCATTTGCCTCTGCCTCCTAAGTGTTGGGACTAAAGGTTTGCACCACCACACTGGGAGTAATGATAAATTTTAAATAGATTTACTTAAATAATAAACTTTAATAATACATGTGACTGTATATTATGGCAGGAGGTAACTATTAAAATGATCGATTGTAAAAGTTCAGAGAAAATGTTAAGGGCAAGGCATTACTTATCAGTTTCTGCTCCCCCAAACAATTATTATTTCCTTTACTTTACACATGAATAAATTAAAGTTTAAAGTTAAATACTCAAGTCTTTCTGCAAAGTTGATAGCCAGAACCAGCCTGGCATACTATTTCTAAATCTTAACATTACCAAATGAATTCTATAATCATCGCCTTTAAAATTTTCTACTATACAAGAGAAGGGAATGTTTTCAGAAAATGTTACTTTGTTATGCTCAGTAAAATACTTGAGTAATTTTCTTGTAAACATTAATGAACAAAACTTTATTCTGGCAATTGACTCATTTACTTACCTTGTTTATGTGCACTAAGCAATCTAGTAAGTTTTAATTATTCTTCTTTTTCTCTTTTTAAAAAAAATCCCTATCAAATGTTCCTACAAGGAATGGATTTTTGATTGGCTTGTGCTCTCGAGGCAGAATACAATAAGCCTAATAGCCCCAAGTAGTACTCAAAACTGAACTGGCATGTGTCCTGAGTATTCCAGACTATTATCTCTATTATAGAACACAGCTTTATTATAAATCCATAGGCTATGCATCCCATTAACTACATACTACTTAGCAAACCACGTCTGTCTTCGCCACTGTTTCTTTCACCCTTTGTTTGGTATTTCTAATTGATCTGGATCTGAGATGCTGAGATAGTCTAGGGCCCCCTACTGGAAGCCTGTTTTGGGTGGGTTGTCATGGAAGGGGTTTCTCAGAAGGATAGGCTATTAGGCTTAACTGTCCATGATTTAGCCTGAGAAAAAGAGGTATTCATAGGAAGATAGGTGCCCAGCTAGTCTAAAAGACCATTGTCAGTCTGATTTGGATACCAAAACATACTGTTTCACCAAATACTGACCCCTCCCCCCAAACACAGAGAGAGAGAGAGAGAGAGAGAGAGAGAGAGAGAGAGTGGGGGGAAGAGGGGGGGAGAGGGAGACAGAGACAGAGAGAGACAGAGAGACAGAGACAGAGAGACAGAGACAGAGAGACAGAGACAGAGAGACCAAGACAGACAGAGAAACAGAGAGCAGGCTTCTTGGCAGCCTCAGTGAGGAATGTTCAGGATAAGGACCAGAGCCAAATAGTGTACTCTGGACATAACAGGATTGCTAAACCCATGAACTCACAGCAGCTGAATTAATAAACGACATCAAACCTGTGCTAAATTTCAACATGGAGAGGGAAGGGCTCTATGAGCCCTCACTCATAACTCAGGAGTGAAGGTTAGTTAGTGGCTTCTCGGTGAGGAAAACTCAGTTTTATTCAAGGAGGCGACTTCTGGTTAGCCAATCATGCACCAGTGGATGGGTTCATACCCAGAAGCACATGCATAGCACTAATATGAGTTGATGGATGTCTTCCTTAGGGTTTTATTGCTGTGAACAGACGCCATGACCAAGGCAACTCTTTATAAGGACAACATTTAATTGGGGCTGGCTTACAGGTTCAGAGATTCAATCCAGTATCATAGGTCACCAGAGTAAGCTCTGACTCTATAACCTCACTTAATCTAATACGCCAAAGGTTCCATCGCTTCTGTTATACTGTATGGGTTAGGACTTAATGTGAACTTGGGGAGACACAGTTCAGTCCAGGGAAGTTTTTTATTTGATAGGATGTTACTAGGATATAAGAGCATTTATCTCATAACAACATGGGGATTAGCCTCAGAACTGAGTAACATAGAGTGGCAAGATCAAGTCTGGATAACTCTTTATATATTGTAGAAATAGCCATATGCTCAACTAACTGTACCCCGGAATTCTGACTACACAAGTCCATTATTTTCCTTTTATATAATAGACTTTGGAGGGACTGAATCTTTCCCATTACAACCAAACATTTCTCTTTTTCTTTTATTGAAAATGAATCCCCCCCACAGAATATATTCTGACTATGATTTCCCCTCATCTACTCCTTCTTGTTCCTTTCCAACTCCCCTCTTATCTGGGTCTATCCCCTTTCTGTTTCTAATAAAATAAATAAATAAATAAATAAATAAATAAATAAATAAATAAATAAAATAAAATAAGATGAAGCAAAAATAATTTTGAATAGGACAAAACAAACAGAAGGAAAATAGCTTAAAAGAAGGCACAAAAAGAGAGACCCACTGGGGCATCCCATAAGAAAATCACAAGATCAGAAGCCACAATATATACTCAAACCCTATTGGGGGAGAAAGAAGGCAAGGAACCTTCAAAGGTTCCATTGAGTTCATCTTCTGTTAGCATCCACTGTTGGGCATGCAGCCTACCCTTAAGAGTAGTTTGTTTCTGCAGAGAGACTTCCTTGGAGGAAACTAAGTTGTCCAATTCTTTCAACCGGAGGACCCCATGTGGTGCAGATCTGTGTAGGCATTGTGCGCGCTGCCTCAGTCTCTGTGAGCTTACATATGTGTCTATTTTCTTGGGATTAGACCTTGTTTCCCTGATGTCCTCCATCCCTCTCTGGCTATAGCCCTCTTTCTACTTCCTCTTCTGGAGGGTTCCCTGAGCCTGAGGGAGGAGATTTAGTGGAGACATCCTGCTAAGGACTGTGTGTTCTGAGATCTCTCACTCCCTGCATCTGGTCTGCCTGTGGGTCTCTGATTTGTTCCTATCTGATGCAGGAAGAAGTGTCTCTACTGAAGGCTGAGCAGAGCACTGATTCACTTCTCAGGCTGGCTGGCCACTGAGTTCCCAGGAAATCACTAAACATTTCTTGTGATGAAGTGTGTTAAAAAGATAAAGGGAGATTCCACATATAAAACCCTTAACACAGCACCTGGGGCAGTGCAAGCACCCAGTACGTAATAGCAGCTCAGAGTATTATCTGTGGTTGATCAGTGATGGACCCAGATTGGTTCAGATTTTCAGAAATACCTGGTGGGGAAACACAGAAACTCATCGCCTGAAAAACATGGTGAGTGTAATTCCGAGAAGTCTGAGTTTTAGGAAACTCAGTTTTGAAGGGCATTCGGCTGTTCGACAGATTGCTCTCAGGGAAACCGTAACAGCTCCAGCAGACATAATGCATGGTTTTAGCTGATGTGATTTGTCTTTCCAAGGAGTTGAAGGAAAGGCAGGCTGAGATATTTTTGAATGAAGAGGAAAAATCACAGGGGGTTATTCCTTTAAGTCTTCACATCAACTCAGCAAAGAAGGGAAAGGAAGAAAAATGGGAAACTCTATAATATTCCACCAAGATGTTTCACCATTTCAACAAGCTTTGGTTTTAAAACTTGGTTGGGATACTATACTCATCAGAAAAATTACTCACATTAATGGGTATATTGTTTTAATGGTAGCAAACAAAATTTCTTTAAAAGATTTTGTGTGTGTCTGTATGTGTTTGTGTGTGTATGCGTGAGTGTGTGCACATTTGTGTCTGTGTGTGCAAGTACGTGAAAAATGCAGAATTGGGTGGGTGTCAGATGCCCTGGAGGTTCTAAGCTGCCTAATATGGGTTCTGGGATCAATTTCCAGTTCTTTGCAGGAGCAACATGCCTTTTACCATTCATCCATCCCTCTAGCCATCATCCACTGGAGGGACTAGGGGATGGGTAAGACAGTTTAGTGTATAATGAAAATGTTGCTTAGTTCTGGTTTCTGTATGTGCACCCTCCTTGGATGCCCTGATGATAGGACAGGGGATACACATACAAGACATTTAGTACTGCTTGATTATTGAATGTGAACTAATACATCCATTAGAACATGGAGGGAAGAACTTAGAATTCCTATGAATGAGCTGAGTGGATTATTACATGTATGCTTGGGCACAGAAGGAAATAAAAGCTCCCTGTCTTGCGGTGTGACACTTGAAATTCAAGGGCTAGTAAATTACACTAGCAAAAGATGATTAACAAGCATGAAAGAAAAATACTAATATGTGAAGCATACTTATATCTGAGTGTATTCAGTGCTGAGTAACTTCTTGGGGTTAGGGATCTAGAACTTGGGGCTCATACAGCATTTTAACAAGGGACAATATTGTAGGGAAATGAGATACCAAAGGAAAGAATATTGAAATTCTAAAAGGTAGCAATTTGTTGGAAGAAGCCAATAAATGATACGGGACAGTTAGAAAGGTTTGTTCTTCTTGACTCTGATGATTTTCAACAGAGAGGGGAAGGGAGAAGAATATTCCCTGTACCTACATCTTTGGAATTACTTTAAGCTCCAATGAATAAGTTACGTCAAAGTGACACATTTTGGGAGATGCACTTTAAACTTCATTCATATGATGGCTAATATTGATTGTTAGTGTGATGGGATTTAAAATCCCCATGACTGTCTGGTATGGTGGAATATCCTTTTAATCCCAGCAGTCGAGAGGTTTAGTCAGGAAGATCTTTGTGAATTCAGGGCTAGCCTGATCTATTTGGTGAATTCCAGGACAGCCAGGGATATATAGTGAAACAGTCTAAAAAAAAAAAAAAAAAAAAAAAAAACCAGAAAAACAAAAACCCAAAACCCAAAACCCAACACAATCCCAATCCAACTCAAACTCAACTCAAACTAAACCAAACCAAACCAAACCAAATCACCATCATCACCACTACCACCACCACTACCAACAACAACAGCAACCACCATGGAAATAAACCTCTGGACATATCTGTGAGAGAGCTTCTAGTTTGTTAATAGAAATGTAAAGACCCACTTTAATTGTGGGCAGCTCTGTAGGAGGCATGGAGGTCCTTGTACTCACAGATAATCACTAGGGAATCAGGAATTTGAAACACACAGGGTTGCCTCTTCAAAGGGAGAGATGTACAACCACTTGTTTTCCACCTAGAAGGCTGGGAACTGATGTAGTTAATAGTGACCTTTGAGCTATGTAACCAAGGCCATACTAGTTCTTCCTCCAGACTCTTTACTGAGCTTGTCTCTACTTATATCCTATTCTTCCCTAGACCCTTATCTTGAATCTGTTTGTTCATTTAATCTACAGAACATTCACGGAAGATGTGACCCAAACAGAGTTTCAGTGTAGTCATACCTTAAGGTTTATTGTGCACACAAAATTGAGTTAATTATCACCAGGAAACTTTTTTCCCCCAAAATGTGCTGTGCTTAAATATGCCTAAAATATATAAACTACTCAAAGTCAGACTCTTGGCTACTGAGTTGAGTCGAACTGATTCAACTTCTTATTTCTCTTAGATACCTTTGCTGTCCTCGGAGACTGCAGAGATCTCCCACAGCATCTTTTCGTGGATGGTAGGTCCTCGATGAAATAAACAGGAGAAAATGAGCTAAGCTCTAGCATGTGACTCTCTTGCCTTGGACTCCTGTAATAGGTGTGAATCAAAGGCAGAGGGGCATTGGCTGAGATTTCCGGTTTCTTGTGTCCTGAAACAAAGAACTGGGTCGGAGAATTTGGATAGTGATACAAATAGAAACAGTTTATTGAAGGAGAGAAAGCACCCCCCCCCCCAAGAATGGAAGTGGACTAGTGAGCCTGGACAGGTCCATACTGCAAAATCACAAGGTATGTGAGTTTGTATGTCTTACAGGTCACTTACATTACACTTGTCTTCTGCCACAGATCTCATGTGCCTTTCTTGCGTGCTGTTACACGTATTGTTGCTGTGATTTCTCTGACAACAATTTTTCATTTTAACTCTGATATTTCTCCATTCTTGTGAGTCTGCCAGCCCCTGTTATCATGACATCCCTACTACTCAACAATCAAACTGAGTCAGAATAAATGACTTCTTACATTCCTTCCCTCATGTACTTTGTCAAAGCAAGAAGACAAGTAATTAATTAACAGAAGAGAGAACTTGATTTGTGTGTGTGCGCGCACGCACGCGTGTGTTTGTGTGTGTGTGTTTAGGAAGAATATGTACCAGTTTTTGAACAAAGGACACATTTGCTTTCAGGTTTTATATGGATTCATTTCCTAGTGAACATCAATGGTAATGCCATTTTTAGTCGTGACTAATGAATCTAGTCTTGAGCAGAGAGTAACTGTAGTCAGAGAGTTTGAGATCTATGAAACAGAACATGAGTAGATGACACTCTATTTGGAAATACACTGAGTCACTGGCTCACTCTCTGCAGAGAATTTCAACACAATTTACAAAACAAAACAAAAATGCATTTTCCCAGTTCTTGCCATTTACTGGCATCAGTCATAGAGAACTGGGACTAGCATTTTGAGACATTTATCATTTATGAACCTAGGAGAACTGTGGCCAATTAAAAAGGCCTTTAGGCTGCAGTCAGCCTAATCCCCTTTGTGTAAACTTGACAGTTGTAATGTAGCTGGTATAAAATCAATTCCTCACTCTGCTTTCTAAAGAGTATTCACCACATAATTTAGATAATTTTGATCATGTAAAAAAAAAAAAAAAGAACTCTTCTGGACTTCAAAGACCCTAGTGTTTCATCAATGGCAACAATAGATGAGCTATTCCTGTAGGAGTGTGGATGCCTTCCAGCCGGAGACCACTAGGAACATGTCTGTAGTTGAGTAAGTAGGTTTATTACTCATTGTGGAGAGGAACGCATGCTCTAAGGAACTGCTACAATTCGGGTATTGGATGTGTAAAAGGCCTCCAAATGTAAAGGGCCTGCTTCCCAGGGAGGTAGTGTGGACATTAAGAAGTGGGACACAGAGGAAACTGTTTTCCTCCCCTGCTCTCAAAGGGGATCATGGGAAGCAGCCTCTTCTTGTCTTTGTTTCCTGAGTCATGAGAGGAGTGATTTCTTTCTGACATGTGTTCCTGTTATGTGAGCTACCATACCCCAAAGCCCACAGTGGCAGGACTATCAGATCTTGAACTGCAACTCTAGATCATCAGCTAAAATAACCTTTTTGTCTTTGTTAAGCTAATTATTACAGACATTTTATAACAGTGTCAGCAGCCACTACTTGAAACAAGTACTTGAAACAAAGACTTTCTCAGTGGGATATTATGTAGCTTGTGGGTGATCTTGTAGACAAATTAAGGAAAAGATTGCTTGCCTGTTTCCTTCCTTCCTTCCTTCCTTCCTTCCTTCCTTCCTTCCTTCCTTCCTTCCTGCCTGCCTGCCTGCTTGCCTGCCATCTTTCTTTCTTTCTTTCCTTCTTTCTTTCTTTCTTTCTTTCTTTCTTTCTTTCTTTCTTTCTTTCTTCCTTCCTTCCTTCCTTCCTTCCTTCCTTTCTTTCTTTCTTTCTTTCTTTCTTTCTTTCTTTCTTTCTTTCTTTCTTTCCTTCTTTCTTTCCTTCTTTCTTTCTTTCCTTCTTTCTTTCCTTCTTTCTTTCTTTCTTTCTTTCTTTCTTTCTTTCTTTCTTTCTTTCTTTCTTTCTTTCTTTCTTCCTTCCTTCCTTCCTTCCTTCCTTCCTTCCTTCCTTCCTTCCTTCCTTCCTTTCTTTCTTTCTTTCTTTCTTTCTTTCTTTCTTTCTTTCTTTCTGTTTTTCTCTCTTCCTTTCTTCCCCTGTCTCCCTCCCTCCCTCTCCCTCCCCCCCTCTCCCTCCCCCGCCTCAATGCTTCAGAAAGCAGAGAATTATTCCAGAACCAATAATTTCAGTCTGAAGCCCATGAAAAGGCCATACCATATGAAGGAGGCTAGAGCTGTTTGTAGTTAAGTAGCAATCACATTAGCTGGACAGAGTGGATATTTGGGATTTTTTTGTCCCGAATAATATTCTTGTTTACCCTTCCTGATTGCAGGTCAATTAAAAAATATTTATTTATTTTTATTTCATGTGTATGAGTGTTTGCTTATGTGTGTTTATGTGCATGCTCGGTACTGTGGAAGCCACAAAGACGTGTCAGATTCTCTGGATATGGAGGTATAGAGGGTTATGAGCTACATGTGGGTTCTGGGAATGAACTTAGCTTCTCTGTCGTATCAGTCAGTGCTCTTAGACCAAGCCATTACTCCAGCCCCATTAAGGTTAGTTTCATCTTGACCCACTGTGATCAGAGTAGTTTAGTTCTTTATTAATGTTCTGTGAAATGGAATCAGTTGGAAGTGTCTAGGAAGAAGCTAGTTTCTGGAAATTCCTAGATCCAAGAATGGAGTTAGGTCAATCTCCTTTCAAGGATACATTGTATATGGCAAGATGCAGTAAGAGTTTCTTAGAGAATTACTGCCTGGCTGAAGAGAAATGTTTACACATGGAAACATTTTTTTACCAACTAGTGTTGGTGAGTGTTGGAGACACACAGTGTCCAGATGCTACAAAGAAGGAGTGGACTCTGAAGTGGGTTCCTGCTTTCTTGGAATTAAAACAAACAAACAAACAAACAACAACTTGGAATGCTTGGATGATGCTCAGATAGGATTGGGCAGGTTTCTTAGAATAATCCCATTTATTTATTTATTTATTTATTTATTTATTGCCAGTACACATCCTTGTTCCGGTCCACGTTTCCCAGTGTTCAGAAGGAGACAACTTGTCAAAGGTGACTTCTCTTGATTTCAATGTGTGATGTCCTGCCAAGGTTCATGTGTTGGAGATTTGTCCCTAGGATGGTGGTGGTGAAGTCTAAAGGAAAGTCCCATGTCACTAGGGTCCTGCCATCATGAGAAGGCATTGTTTGACTAAAGGGGCCTCTCAGGAGAATGACCTACTATGAAGGCTGGAGCCATTCCTCTAAGGCTTCCTGAGACATGATTTCTCTGCATGCATACAACGATCACTATGGGATGCGGCCGAGAATGTCCTCATCAGAGCTGAATCTATGCCAGTGTTATGCTATGCCCTTGAGCCTTTTAAAATGTTGAACTAATAAAATTAATTTATTATAGGTAGTCTGCTTCAGCTGGTTCATTGTAGTAACAGTGAGCTGACTAATGAAGTCATGGAAACACAAGTTGGCTTAAGTATGAGCTTTTAGGAAAGCAGAGAGGAGGGAGGCTCCTGGGATGACACTTGAGATGACTGAGGAGGAAGGGGAATATGACTCATAAGTCAGGGGTCCATGACAGGGAAGAAAGAGGTCTTCATGTAAGGTAGATGATTTGTACAATGGACACAAGTTTATGGAAGATCTAGAAGGGCAGAATGCAGAAGCAATACAGATCTTTAAAGGAGTTCCAGGAAGCCTTAAGAAAAAGCAGCAGCTAATCACAGCAGAAACTTTTACATTTCAATCCTTTCAGTCAGGAAGCTTAGCACACATACACACATGTATACACATACACACACATATACATTACACACACACATATACAACTACATATATACATATATACATACAAGTAGAGTATATATGTACATACATATAAAGCATACACATTCACACATATGCACACGAACATACATATACACACATTAAAAATAGAACAAATGTATATACACATTTAAAACATACTCATATACACATACAATGAAATGTAAATATTTGTATATACACACATATATACATATGCTGATGCAGATACAACATACATTCACATGCGTACATATAGAACATACACCTATACACATATATAAACACACACATATGCACATACACACACACACACACATATATATATATATGTGTGTGTGTATATATATATATATATATATATACATTATATATACAATATACATACACACATACATATAGAACAAACATACCACACACACATAGACATATATCACGAATGTATGTATATATGCACATATAAATATACATGCAATATTTACCTATATTCAGAATACATATACATACACACATATATAAAACACACACATATATAACACATACACACATATACAACACACATATACAAATATGCATATATATACAACACATATGCACACATATACAACACACACATATACAACACATACATAATATACACATACACATGTATACACACCACACAGATGCTTGAATTCATTTCATAAAAGGAGCCTTTACTATGCATACTACTTTGTTTTCCATTTCCTGGCCACTTTCTAGTCTGCTTCACTCTTTTATGGTGCTGGTTTTTGTCCATTAAAATGAGACAAGGAATGCCTAATGAGGAATGTCCTAAAATTTGAAAAATACTGTTATAAGGGTTGAATCACAATGGTGAGAAGGAAGTAGGAATAAGATAGTTTTTCTCAGGTACCAGCACCTACACTGATAAAGAAATTTATTATTTTGTTCATTCATCGAACATTAATTATCTCCTACACACTAGGCAAAAAGGTACTGAGCCATCTAGGCCTGAAAGTTCTTAAAAACCTCATGGTCAGTGGGAGACATAGGCAGGTTATCCATTGTTGAAAACCTTTAACAGAAACTTGTCCGAATACCACAGGATCATCTAACCACTTGAGGAGAATAAGGGATGTTTTTCAGAGAAGAAGTCACTTGAAGTGGTTTGAAGTGATTCTTGGAGAATGAGTTTGCCAAGAGGAGAGGCCTAGTGATGGGCATGGTAGCTGAAGAGACAGCACAGAGTGACATCAGGAGGCCCTGGAAGTCAGTGCTCAGGTAGGATTTAATATATAAAAATAGAAAACACAGTAGAATTTGAATTTCAAAGAAACAATGTTTGACCTTTAATGTGTCCTATGGTCTTTGAGGGATAGGGCATTTTATGTGGCAGAAACAGAGATGGCATGCGATGGTGGCAGAGCTGTGTTGGGGGATATATTAGGACCATGTTGTGACATCTTAGGAGAGAATAAGAGTTCCCCTGGAGGCTCTTGCTTATATGGAATTTGAGAATAACTATAGAATGCTTAAGGAGAGAGTAGAGAAATGTACACAGGAAAAAATGTAACACTCTGGTCCTTAGCATATGAATCATAGAATCCTGATGTGGGTGTAGATTGATTATTACTTATTAATGCTTATCAATGCTTATCACCTAGCCTAATGGCTTCTTCCTTCCTTCCTTCCCTCCCTCCTCCTCCTCCTCCTCCTCCTCCTTCCTTCCTTCCTTCCTTCCTTCCTTCCTTCCTTCCTTCCTTCCTCCCTTCCTTCCTTCCTCCCTCCCTCCCTTTCTCCCTTCCTTCCTCCCTCCCTCCCTCCTCCTCCTCCTCTTCCTTCCTTCCTTCCTTCCTTCCTTCCTTCCTTCCTCCCTTCCTTCCTTCCTCCCTCCCTCCCTTTCTCCCTTCCTTCCTCCCTCCCTCCCTCCCTCCCTCCTTTCCTTCCTTCCTTCCTTCCTTCCTTCCTTCCTTCCTTCCTTCCTTCCTTTCTTCTGAGTTGCCTTTGTCTGGGTGTTTAGTTCGAAGAGGAGAAAATGTATTTTTGTCTCATTTACAGATTTCTAATTACACTCTAACCCGAGGCTGGGATTTAGATCAACAGTAATGAAATTCATAACATGTGTGTGATTAACTGAGCAAGTCTTTTGTCTGTTGAACAATTTCTCAGGTGTAATAGACATAGGTTATGTATTGGTTGCTTGTCTTGTTTCTGTGATAAAATACTTGATGAAAGCAACCTAGGGAGGGGAAGAGCTTGTTTTGGTTCAACATGTGGGAATAGAGTATACCATGGTGTGGAAGGTAGGGTACCAGATGTATGTGGCAGCTGTTTGCAATCCATCCATAGTCAGGATGCAGAAAGCAATGGATGCTGCTGTTGACCCCAGCCTCTCTTCTTTTTATTCAACCTGGGACCCTAACATATGAAACTGGGCCACTTAGCTTTATAATGCCACCTCTGTTAACTTCATCTAGAAAATCCCTGACCAACAGGTTCATTGGCTCATTTCCTTGACGATTTTGTCAAGTTGGCATTCAAGATTAACTACCACATGTGGTGCATTTGTTCTTTTGACTCACAGTGGAAATGACTCTCTCTTCCACCCCCACCCTTCCTTCCCAACATCTTAAGCATCCTTCCAAACATTCCAGGGGAGGGAGCTTCCACCAGCTGGGCCGTAGCTGTACTTTAACCTTTAACTTGGGAGCTTGGACTAGTTTTTTTTTTTTTTTTTTTTTTTTTTTTTGCCATACGTACTGGTAAATCAGAAGAAGCCAGTCTGTGCTATGTAATGCAATATAGAAACCATTCATGGAAAAGAAGGAGAGAGCAAGAAAGCAGGGCATTTGTTAGAGCAAAAGTATAGTTGAATTTGTTAGAGCTGCACAGAGAGAGAGATTGGGTATGAGTGTTAGGTCCACTGCATCCCAGCCTCTAGACCTTCCAAAGTACTTGGGTGTCACCCAGCCTCCATCTTTCATAAGGTGCCTGTTTATTTTATTGTGCAGTTATTACAGGAATTCTGTTGATTGAAACAAAAGTACTAACAAACAAGGTCATTACAATTACATTGGAAATATGCTTTTCCATGGCTTAGTGGTCATTCCGAGCAGTATTGGCTGAGCATGGAACTCTTGTTGGCAAATAAGAAGGGAGTTTTTGTTAAGGGTGTGTGTGACTGTGTAACATAAACTACCCAGGCACCACTTCCTGTGCTGTGGATTTGTTCTAGCGAAAGTCCATGGGCCCAATTTGAAACCAATTTATTTTGGTTGGATAAGGAGATGATGATGATATGTGTTGTGTGTGTGTGTGTGTGTGTGTGTGTGTGTGTGTGTGTGTGTGTGTGTGAGAGAGAGAGAGAGAGAGAGAGAGAGAGAGAGAGGAGAGAGCTTGACTGAGCAGCAATATATGGGTTGACATTACTGCCCTGTGCCAGACCAACAGGGAGAAGGGGAAAAAGAGATCTGACAGCGATTGTATTTCTAAGACAATAACAGCCTCCTCAAGACAGAATTTTCCAAGGGAAAGCTGGGGGAAATCCTGCCTCCATGCCTTTTCACATCATGGAGTGATGGCTAGTTGTTTGTTTTGTTTTTTGTCAATTTCACAGAAGAATCTGGGATTACTTGAGAAGGGAGTTTCAATGAGGGTCTGTCTTGATTAGGTTGTCTTGTGTGCATGCTCTATGAGAAATCTTCCTAATTGGGTTAGGTGAAGTGGGAAGACGCAGCTCAAATGTGGGTGGCACCATTTGCATGGAACAGGTCCTATACCAAATGGGGAGAAAGAGGTGAGCACAACACTCCTTGTTCACTGCTACTTGACTGTGGATGTGATGTGAATAACTTCCCCTTCAGTAACGTCTCTGCCATTATAGACTATAACCTTGAACTGTGAGCTGAAATGAACCCTCCTGTGCTTAGACAGACGGTATATCATCACAGCTAAGGGGCAGGAATAGAGATGCATGGGATCAGCACATAGGGGTCTCTGGAGGGAATTCAGGTGGCTTATGAACCTGGGTGGGCAGTGATGCTGCACTCTTGAGGTCAATATCCTGGCTGTATGGCAGCATTTCTTGGAGTTATCACCCCACAGGAAGTACTTCATACTTGACACTGGACTTTTCGTAATGACCTTCGGTTTCTGGGAGCAGCATTATTTATCCACACAGAGTATTTCTATTTTAACCCTCATTTAAAAAAATTAAATTTGCTTATAAAGTAGTAAGTTTGCGTGTCTTTTCCATAAATGGTTTTAGTAAACTCTGTCCCCACCCCCATCTCTGTTTAAACCTCACCACCTGTTCCTATTCTCTCATTCTACATGGGCTCCACTGTGTCCCCCCACGCCGCCCCCGACTTACTTCTCTTCCCAGTCAAATAGCCTTTCTCTAGCTCTCAGGTCTTTACAGACATCTCAGGTTCTCAGAAACTTGCTTCTGCCGGCAAGTGAAAGTGAATTTTCATTCAGAGAAGGGAGAAAGACTTCTTACTGAAGGCATATGTGGTGATTTGAATACGTATGGTCCCCATAGACTCATGAGTTTGAATCCTAGGCCCATAGGAAGTGGCACCATCAGGGGATGTGGCCTGATTGGAGGAAGTGTGCCTCTGTGGGGGTGGACTTTAAGGTCTCCAATGCTTAGGCTATACACAGTGTGACACACAGTCTCCATCCACTGCCTTCAGATAAAAATGTAGAACTCTCAGCTCCTCCAGCATCATGTCTGCCTGCACACTGCTATGCTTCCAACCATGATGCTAATGGACTAAATCCCTGAAAGCCATCCTCCAATTAAATGCTTTTCTTTATAAGAGTTGCTGTGGTCATGGTGTTTCATCGCAGCAATAAAACCCAAACTAAGACAGCATATTTATTATACCAATTTACCAGGTGGTATACATTGGAGAATCCACCTACAGAAGAATCCATGGAAATAATTTAAATATGGAAAAAGGAAATGGGAAGACATATGTTTAGTCCCAGGAAAATGCTCAGAGTGCTAAGGAAGGAGAGGCTCTGCTTTCTCCATTCCTAGAAATTTGTGTAAGGTGCCAGGCAGTGCAGGCTGAGGCTTCTCTTACATATGAATTCAACTACACGCAGAGGGTAAATTTAAAGTCTCCATCCCTGTTTTACTGAGGAGCAGAGTGGTCTATCCAAGGTCCAAGGCAGCAGACATCATGAATCAGTGACAGGGACATGCTCTCCAGATGTGCTTGGAGCAGGAGAAATCCTGTGTTCACTTCACTGACTTCCAAAAAGTACTTGCAAGTGGGAGGGAGGCAGGCCAGGGCTGGATCATTTCTGTGGGTAGGAAATGGTGCCAGAGAAATAGGGTCTGTCTTTTGTCTCCTGCTTCTCTTATGGTGACCTTGATTTCTTTTTCAGGCCAGCATGATGGAGGATGGGGAGCATTTTATAACAGTGACAGTTATAAAATGTTTATTGAAAGCCTGTCACATTTATTGAAAGCCTACCATTATTTGAGCTCATTGGAAACGTGTAATGTATCAAAAAGCCAATGGAGAGAACTTTTGAGGCTTGTTGTGATGTAGAAAAATTTATCAACAAACACTTTGCTTTACATAGATGAGGGTAATAAACTTGAATTACACAATAACTCTTTGGGGTTGGAACCTGTTCAGGGAATCATAACCTTTTGTGAATTCCCATCATGAACTTACAATCAATTGGCCGAAAGTCTCATTTGTAGTAACATGGTAGTTTGGGCTCGGCCCTAACTTCTCTACTCCTAGAAGAACTTAGTGATTAGGATACAAAGTGCTTCTGGACCAGAACTACACTCACTTCAGTCTCCTTCCTGGTTCTTTGAACTCAGATGATGTTCCAAAGAGTTCCAAGGAGATAGCAGTCATTGTGACCCTTCTTCTCCTCTGCCATCCATCTCAGGCCTGTTTGCTAGGAGCTTTCCAGAATCAGGAAGAACAGGAGCATTCCCTGTTCACCCCTTTCCCATCTTAGCAATCCTGAGCAGAACAAACATACCTTGAAAGTAGAAAGAGAAAGCAACAACAACAATGACGACAACGCCACAACCACCACCACCACCATTACAACAACAAAACAAAAAACCCCACAACACCAGAAGGAGAGGATTGTGAGAGATCTAAGAGCCTGAGCTCTGGAGTCAAAGGCCATAGACAAGTCTTGGCTCCCAGGGGGGCTTTGGTGATGCCTTCTTAGCTTTTGAAATGACTCAGTTTTCTCATTTCTAAAACAGCATTGAGAACACACTTGCCTTAGAGCTAAGTCCCCTCTCCCAACCCAGTCCTGTGTTTCTCTTCCCCTTAGGGCATATGGATCGTAGGTGGATATTTTTGGATCTTCATCAATATATGCAGTATAGGTGTCCCCAATGGCTCTGACTTCACACCTGTATATGCAGTGTAGGTGTCTCCATTGACTCTGCCATCACTATTGTGTTGGCCATCCTCACAAACCTTGTGTTATTCCTCCGTTTATTTAACAGAGGGAGGGCATTTAAGGTGTAGGAGGCAGCTTGTTGAGGGAGTTCAGAGTTGTAATACGCAGATGAAGGTAGGTTCACTTTGAACGTATCATTAGGATATCACCAAATGACCCTCTGTGGACACCTGGGAGAGACCTTTGGTAAAGATGTAAAAATGAAGTGCTGCTGTTGAGGAGAGTGAAGGTGTTATCAACATGCTGGCTGTTACAGAGGGATGGAGCCTGGGGACAACCATAATCCAGAGGATGGGGAGTTCAGGAGCTATACTAGGGAGCTGGGACATGGCTGACACTCAGAAGCTTTGAGCATCCCTCCACCCCAGCTTCTGCCTCTTTCTAGGACACTTACACTGCACCTATCTTCTTCTACCCTAGGAGTTGAGTTGGGATTTTCTGTACATGGTCTGTCCAATTACATGTAGCCCCAGGAGGAGGAAGGGTTTCCACTCTTCTGCCAAGCTTCTTCTTTTTTCCTTCCTTCCTTCCTTCCTTCCTTCCTTCCTTCCTTCCTTCCTTCCTTCCTTCCTTCCTTCCTTCTTTCCTTCCTTCTATTCTCTCTCTCTCTTCCTTCCTTTCTTTCTTCCTCTCTCCCTCTCTCCCTCCCTCTCTCTCTCTCTTTCTTTCTTTCTACATTTTTCTATTTTAACTATTTCATTTATTTATATTCCAGTCATTTCCCACATCCCCTCTCCCACAGTTGCTCCTCCCATTCCTCCTCCCCCTGAGTCTGAGAGGGTGCTCCTCCTCCACCAGACCTCCCCCTTCCCTGGGGCCTCAAGTTTCTCAAGGATCAAGTGAATCTTCTTCCACTGAGGCTACATCAGGCAGACCTCTGCTATATGTGTGCCAGGGGCCTCAGACTGGCTGTGTTTGCTCCTGGTTGGTGGTTCAGTCTCTGGAAGCTTCCTGGGGTCTGGGTTAGTTTAGACTGCTGGTCCTCCTATGGGGCTGCTCTCCTCTTCAGCTTCTTCAATCCTTCCCCTAATTCAAGCATAGGGGTCCCCAACTTCAGTCTAATGATTGATCTGTGTCTGTCTCAGTCAAATGCTGGTAGGGTCTCTTAGAGGATAGCCATGCCATAAACACGCATAGGATCAGTAATAGTGTCAGGCCTTGGTGCCCCTCTATGAGACAGATCTCAAGTTAGACTGGTCATTGAACCACCTTTCCTTCAGTTTCTTCTCCATTTTTGTCCCTGCAGTTCTTTTAGACTGGAACAATTCTGGCTTCTTTCATATATTAGTCTTTTAACAATTATTCCTTCACAATTTAATATAGCTTTAATCATATTTACTTCCAGTAGCATCTCTTTTCAGTGAAACCATTTAATTCATGTGTATGGATGTTTTGTCTGCATATATATCTGTGCACCACATGCATGCCTAGTTACATTGGAGGCCAGAAGAGGACACTGGATGTCCTGAAACTGGAGTTACAGGCAGTTGTGAGCTACAATGTGGGTGCTGAGTATTGAACTTGGGATCTCTGGAAGACCAGCCAATACTCTTAACCATGGAGCCATTTCTCTAGTCCCCCAACACCTTTCATGTCTCTCTTCCACTCCCACCTTATCACCTAATTCTTTCTGACAAGTCCCCCCCTCTTATTTTTATGTTTTTCTCATGACCCACTTCATCTAACTAGTGTTGCCTGCATGAGCATGCATGAGGGAGATATTTACATGAGCAAGGGCAACTGATCAATGACCATAACACTGAGCAATGACTCCCTCTACCCAGATAACCATGAACTCCCTAATAGCTCATCAGGGAAGGGTGGGGCCTCATGAGCCTCTTCCCCATTCATGATGGATTATCAATATATCCAGTCTTGTGCAGGTGATCACAGGTGCAAGACAGATCACTAGTGGAGAAAAATCATCAGAAGTCTTACTCAGCTATGGACTCTGAACTCTGGAGTATCAGTGTCTTTCAGACCTTCCAGGGAAGATGTGCCCACTGGAACAGTGGTGACATGATTATGACAAGGGTAACCTAACCACTGTCTTGTTAGATCTGAGACCAATTCCACTGTATGGAAATCATGCCTCGTACTGTAAACTTCCTCAAAAGTCTGTGAATTTAGGACTGCAATAGCAACATCATGTCCAGAAGAAAGCACTTTATAACACACCTCATCGTCTTAGACTCTTAGAATTTTTCTGCACCTTCCCGGGTGCCATTCCCCTGAGACTTGCAGAGTGATGTTAATGTGCTATTTAGGACTGAACATTCAACAGCCACTTATATTTTTATCACTTTGACCACCTAGAAGTTTCTACATTTACCTCTGCCCACTGCCAAAAGAAACAAACTTCTCTGACCAATACTTAGAGCAGCACTGATTATATGTATATGTGTATATACACGCATATATGGATTCATGTACACATGTGTACACATATATACATGTGTATATATGCACATATATACACACATATATATGTATAGCTATATGGAGATATATGGATATATGTGGCTATATATGCATAGTCAGTTAGAAGGTAGTTTATAATATGTCCATTTAACAACACATAAGTAGTAGAGACCCCTTTAGGGTCTTTAATCTCTTTAGTCATAGGTGTTTGATTAAGTTTACAGTGCCAGGCATGGTTTTCATACAGTGCAGTGGGTCTCAGATCCAACCAGAAAGTGGTTGGGTTGCCCCCATGATAATCATGTCAACATTGCCCTAGTGGGCACATCTTACCTGGATGATCAGAATGGTAACTTTCAGAGTCTAAAGCTGAGTGAGACTCCTGATGATTTTTCTGCACTAGCAGTTTGCCCAGCACCTTCTGGCACTATAAAAACAAGACAGCAGGGAGGAAACCTCCAGGTCTGTTCCATTTGAATTTCTCTATGTCTTGTAACTGAAGCAAGTGGTGTGTTCAGTAACACACCACTTCTGCCCAGCTAGTTCTGATTGGCAACCAAGAGCAATGGCAGTTTAAAAGACAACACTTACACAGCTCACTGACCATGGGGAAGTTGCGATGGTGCCTGCATAGAGTCTTCAACCCTACATTCTAGCATCTTTGGTACAGGAAGGTACTCTACATGTGACCCAAAGAAAAACATAAACACCATATCAGCCACAAGCCTGTTGATCTACAGTGGTGCCCTGGCTGCAAGATATGGAAGAGCAATGGTGGCACAAAGCTTTTGGGTCTAATCCACCAATATCTGATTTGACAAGGTCTATTCTACAAGATGCAAACCATACCTGGTACTGCTTGTGTAACTAAGAACCAGAGACTGAATAGCTCAGGGACCTAGGGTAAAATGAAATACTACTGTTCTATACAAAACAGTATAAACCAAAATTTGTAATAAAAAAAAAAGTTTCCTAATGATATTCTCCTATGGTAATAGATGAGTGCCTTGCTCAGCCATCATCAGAGAGGCTTCTAATGCAGCAGATAGGAACAAATAAAGAGACCCACAGCCAGATCTCTCTCTTTCTCTCTTTCTCTCTCTCTCACACACACACACACACACGGGGGGGGGGGCGCTGAGGTGGGTGGAGAAACACCTTGGAACATTCAGTCCTACATGGGATGTCTCCATCAAACTCCTCTGTTCAGGTTCAGGGAACCTCATGGAAGAGGAGGTGAGAAGAGTGTAAGATCCAGAGGGGATGGAGGACATCAAGGATCCAAGACCATCTAAATTGACATGATCAGCCTCATATGAACTCATAGAGACTGAGGTAGCAAACACTGGGCCTGAAAGAGTATGCACCAGGTCCTCTGTGGATACATTATGGATTCCAGTTTAGTGTTTTTATGGTATTTCTGAGTGTCCAAATGAATGAGTCTCTGATTCATATGCCTTTTCTTGGGCTCTTCTTCTGTTGGTTTGTCCTGTTCATCTTTGATGTGTTATTTTTGTTTTATTTGATTATATTTTGTTTGGCTATATTTTATTATTGTCTTAGGAGCCTGTTCTTTTCTGAGAGACAGAATGAGGGTAGATTTGGATAGGAGCAGAAGTGGTAAGGAACTGGGAGACGAGGGAGGAGAAACTGTAATTAGGATATATTATGTGACAAAAGAGTCTATAGTCAATAAAAGAAAAATTAAGTAATGGAAAAATAAAGCCTGTGATATGTGAAGTTGTACATTATAACCTGTTTTTTGTCTATGGAAACCGAGGAACAGGGAGTAGGTAAACCACTTAGAATTAAGTGGTTAGGATTTTTGCAAGAACACCAAGCTATTCAGATATAACATATATGCAGAGGATCTAGGTCACATACCTACAAGTTCCCTGATCTCTGCAAGTTCCCATGAGTCTCAGTCAGTTGATTCTGTGGGCCATGGCATGTCCCTGACCCTCTGGTTCCTCTGATCCTTCCTTCCTTCCTTCCTTCCTTCCTTCCTTCCTTCCTTCCTTCCTTCCTTCCTTCCTTCCTTCCATCCTTTCCTCCGTAGGAGTCCCTGAGCTCTGTATAATGTTTGGCTGTGGGAAAAAGCACACTGCTGGCAGGCTGATTTGGAGGTTGAAGGTTTTGTGGCTGGGTTGGTGTCCCAGTCCCTTTACTTGAGGCCTTGCCTGATTTTAAGAGATGGTCAGTTCGAGCCCCAAGTCCCCCATTACCAGGAGTTTTTGCACTGAGTTTCTACCTGGCCCCTGAAGTGCCCTCCAATTCCAATTGCTTTTCCAAATATTTTCTCCCTTCCCTTACTTCCCATCTGATCTCTCCTGTTCCCCATCTCTCCTGCCCCCAGTTCACTCAAAAAAATCTATTCCATTTCCCCTGATTTGGTTAATTTGAATATTCTCTCTGCCTTTTAGTTAAGTTGGATAAGGGTTTGTTTATCATGTTGATTTCCTCAAAGAACCAACAACTCTTTGCTTCATCGATTCTTTATATCGTTCTCTTGTTTCTATTTTATTGATTTCAGCCCTCAGTTTGATTATTTCCTGCTGTCTACTCTTCTTATGTGTTTGATTATTATGTTCTAAAGCTTTCTGATGTTCTGATGTTAAGTCACTAGTATGATATATCACTAATTTATTTATAAAGGAACTGTGGTGATTAAAAGTTTTGTTGGGCATAGTAATCTGGGCTGGCACTCATGGTCTGCTAGAGCTTGCATGACATCTATACAGGCCCTTCTGGCTTTTAGAGTTTCTTCTGAAAAGTCAGGTATAATTCTAGTGGGTCTGCCTTTATATATTGCCTGGTTTTTCCTTGCAGCTTTTAATGTTCTTGTTTGTTGTGTGTGTTTAGTATTTTGATTATTGTGTGATACCAGGACTAAAGACAGTGAATTCATTATCCACACTCTTTAGGAGATCCTAAAAAGAGGGAATGGCCATGATTCCTACATCTGTATAATAGAGCTTACATAGTAAGAGAGAATAAATTAATGAAACAAACCAAAATGCTCATTTTCTTTTTTCTTTTTTTGTCCTCTCAGCAGCAGAAAGCCAAAGCAAAGCCTGGCCCCTCACTCACTGCTACCTAAGGGAAGTTCTACTATGGACAGCATGTCCATAGGAAATGTGAATGTCCTGTAGCTACTGCCAGCTTCCAATTTCATCTTATAATTTTTGTCAGGAGGCTCAAAAAGTTTCCATATAAGTAAGACAATTACATTAATACTGGAAGTTGGAGAGCCATAGTTTAAGTGGGACGCAGTTATCCAATTTATCTTAAAAATCCTTAACTACACTTATGAAATATATCCTATCTATATCTTACACCAAGCTAATATATACATTGTATACGTATACGTATACATATACGTATATGTATATGTATATACACATACATACATATATATGTATGTATGTATGTAGCATAATAGTACAGTGGAATATGAAGAGCAATAAGAGATTTTGTTAGTGGAATTTGGAAGGGAAAATTCTTGAGTCAAAACAGGTCAGGAAATACCAGGCTCTATTTTAACTATGACAAAGCAACAGATACTTGTTTTGGCATAAAGATAGTAAACTGACCATAATATATATAACTTAACTGGAGTGTGTGTGTGTTTGTGTGTGTGTGTGTGTATGTGTGTGTGTATGAAGGTGTCCATGCATGTTGATACACTTATGTGTAGAGTCCAGAGGCCTATGCTGGATGTCTTTTTAAAACTTACTCTCCACTTTGTTTTGAGAAAGGGTCTATTATTGAACCTGCAGCTCATCAATTAGACTGGACTGGTTGGCTTCCAAGCCCCTGCCCATCTCTGCTTCCCCAGTACTGGACTACAGGCACATGTCACTCCCCAGCCTTTGTAATGTGTGCACTGGGGATTAGACTCGTGCTTATACAACAAGCACATTCCTGGCTCACCAGTCTCCCAGCTTTAAATTAACCATTTTAATCATGATATGACTTGGACTTGGAAGGTCACCTAAAGGCCCAGGGTGTGGCTACAGGGAGAAGGAACCTTTAATATGTGAGGTCTGATCGTCAAGGGGATGTGGGACCCTGGCTCCTTTCATCTTGTTGCATTCTGGCTATGATGTGAGACAAAAATAAATATTTCTTCCTTGTAAATTGAATTTTTCAGGTCTTTTGTCATAGTGAAGGAAAGTTGTTACATACAATAGCCACATAATAGTCAGCAATAAAAATAAATGAGCTACTGGAATGTGCAGTGGTACAGATATATCTAGCGGCGAATATTTAATTGCAGCCTCTGTAGCCATGGATACAAATGACTTCTGTTCTGTAGTATTTACTGATTTCTCTTGCATAAGTGCTTCCACCATGGTCCACCTCAAGTTACCAACAGGCATGGGATTAGGAAGAGGAGGATATATATATATATATATATATATATATATATATATATATATACACACACACACACAAAGAAATTAATCATGAGATTCAGAAAAATAATTCAGAAATTATTTATACTGAGTATTATGTTTTGAATATAATTTATTTTGTTGTAAGTCCATGTAACTTGAATTTAAAGAGTAGCTGTCTTGTACTTTTAAAATTGAAGATTCTTTTCATACAATATATTTAGACTATGGTTTCCTATCCCTCAACTCCTCCCAGGTCCTCTCCAGTTTCCCACCCACCCAAATCCCACATCCTGTCTTTCTCTCTCTGATACTAGTATACAAACAGGCATCTAAAAAAAATAATAAAACAAAATTAGATAAAATGAAAACAAAACAGAATAGTACCAACCAACCAAACAAACAACCAGCCAACCAACCAGAAGAAAAGGAGCCAAAGAAAAAGCTCAAGAGAAATATATAGACACAGAGAGACACCCACATCCACAAACACCGAATTCCCATAGACACAGAGAGATACACCCACATTCACAAACACAGAATTTCCATAAAAAACCAAAACTGGGAACCTAAAGATATTTGCAAAAGAAGAGCTACCTTTAAAACTATGGTTTCTTTCTATTTTTACACTATTTTACAGTCTAGCCATTGCCCACTCCCGATACCCTCTCCCACAGTTCCTCATCCCATTCTCCCTCTGCCTGTCTCCAGGAGGATGTCTGCCTCCTCCCCAAACCCCACCAGGCCTCCCCACTCAAGTCTCTCGAGGGTTAGGTGCTTCTTCTCCCACTGAGACCAGACCAGGCAGTCCTCTGCTGTATGTGTCAGAGGCCTTGGACCAGCTGGCATATACTGCCTCTGTTGGTGGCTCAGTGTCTGAGACATCTCAGGGGTCTGAGTTAATTGAGACTGCTGGTCTTCCTATGGGGTCACCCTCCTCCTCCTCAGCTTCTTCCAGCCTTTCTCTAATTCAACCACAGTGGTCCCTGACTTTAGCCCAATGGTTGGGTATAAGTATCTGAGTCTGTCTCCGTCACCTGCTTGTTGGGCCTCTCAGAGGACAGCCATACTAGGATCCTGTCTGTAAGCATGCCATAGTATCAATAATAGTGTCAGGCCTTGGAACCTCCCCTTGAGATGGATCTCAAGTTAAGCTGGTCACCTTGGGGACCTCCTTTCTCTCAGTCTCATCTCCATTTTTGTACCTGCAGTTATTTTAGACAGGAACAATTCTGGGTCAGAGTTTTTGACTGCGGGATAGCAACCCCATCCCTCCACATGATGCCCTGTCTTCTACTGGAAGTGAACTCTATAAGGTCCCTCTCCCCACTGTTGGGCATTTCAACTTAGCTCCCTCCCTCTGAGACCTGAGAGTTTCTCACTTCCCAGGTTTCTGATACTTTCTAGAGGGTCCACTGACCTCCCACCCCTCGAGGTTGCATATTTCCATTCATTCAACTGGCCCTTAGTGCTTCTCTCCTGTCTCCTTCCACCCATACCTGATCATGTTTCTCGTCCCCCCCTACCTTCTCCCACCCAGCTCCCTTCCTCCCTCTGCCTCCCATGACTGTTTCTTCTCCCCCTCCCACCTTATGACTATCACAGATAAGGTTTCTATGAACGTAGTGGATCATGTGCCCCTGTGGTATGGTAGGGCATTTTTGGGTATATGCCCAAGAGTGGTATAGCTGGATCTTCAGGTAGATCTATTTTCAATTTTCTGAGGAACCTCCAGATTGATTTCCAGAGTGGTTTTGCCAGCTTGCAATCCCACCAGCAATGGAGGAGTGTTCCTCTTTCTCCACATCCTTGTCAGCATCTGCTGTCACTTGAGTTTTTTTATCTTAGCCATTCTGACTTGTGTGAGGTGGAATCTCAGGGTCATTTGGATTTGCATTTCCTTGATGACTAACACTTTGACCATTTCTTTAAGTGCTTTTTAGCCATTTGAGATTCCTCTGGTGTGAATTCTCTGTTTAGCTCTATAGCCCATTTTTTTGATTGGGTTGTTTGGTTTTTTTTTTTTTTTGGAGGTAGCTTCTTGAGTTCTTCATATGCTTTGGATATTAGCTCTCTATCACATGTGGGATTAGTGAAGATATTTTTTCTCAATCTGTAGGTTGCCAATTGACTATTGACTGTGTCTTTTACCTAGCTATTTTTTTTTTTTAGAACAGCTTTGAAAGTTCCTCAAAATGTAGTGTTTGGCTCATGCAAATTGATATGGGCTACTCCAGAAGGATGCTAAATGGCCTTTGAAGATAGTATATTGAGTGAAAGAAAAAGCCAACCGGTAACCCTTAGTAATATGTGAGTCAATGTATGTGACTCTCCTGAGAGGCAAAGGCGATCTGTTGGTAACAGAAATGCAGAAGTGCTGTTTGTTAGCTTCCAATAGATGGGAACAATTGAAAGAGAATGAGGGGAACTTCTGTGACATTGGAAAAGTTCTACATCTTAATAAGATTTATCAATTTTTTAAAAAAGAATGTATTTTGTGTTCCTGTGTGTATATAGTGTGTTATGAGCATTTGTTTGTATTTGTGCACATGTGGGTCCATGTTCATGTGTGTGCATATGCATGTAGAGGCCAGAGATAGGTAGCGTGTGTCTTTCTCTGTTGTTCTCCGGATTATGTTTTGAGACAGGGTCTCTTAGTGAGCTGAGAGCATGCCCATTAGTTGGATTGGCTGACCAGTGAGCTCTGGAGATTTATATCCACCCTTTAACCCCAACCCTGTGATTGCACGCATGCTCTAAGCTACTCAGCTTTTACAAGGGTGCTGGGATCCAGACTCGGTTCCTCAGGCATGTGCCGCAGACTCTTTACTGCCTGGGCTATCTCCCTAGTTTTCTCTCTCATTTTTTAAAGCAATATTTTCTTTAATGGTACTTGTGACATCATTAAATTTCTTTCCATATAATATTCATCTGAATAACAAAGAAGAGCAAAATGAGCTAAGTAGCAACAAAACCTAAGAAGGTGGGACCAGGATATATCCCTCACCTTTCACACACGTACACCAAACACACAGACACACACACAGACACACACATACATACACACACATACATACACACACATACACACGCATACACACACATACATACACATACATACACACACATACATACACACACATACACACACGTGCACACACACATACATACATACACATACACATACACACACATACACACATATACACACACACACACACACACACACACACACACAGCCTATAGTATGAGGCAAAATGAAAAGGGACCATCATGAGCACCAAACACAGGAATGAAAAGCATGTGGTATGTTTAGAAATCCTTTTGTTTCTATATGTTGACAGATTAAAGTTTAATAATAAGGTGTCTAGAGGTAAGTTTGCAGTCATTAAGAGTGGGTTCCTACTATCCAAGCCTAAATAATCATTTTCTGGAAAGAGCCAAAAAGTATGGTGCTTCTGTTTTATTGGCCAAATATAGTCACCGTTATGTATTCTTTTTCTTATTCTTTGTCCTGTACATCTCTTTAAATATACACAAGTTATTATCAGCTCAAGGCCTGAATAGAAACAGTGGGCCAGCTTTGGTCTGCATGCTGTAGTTGGAGAATTCCTGTGCTATATATACTGAGGTCTTTGGGTACAAGTCTATCCAAGCAGAATCGCTACACAGGGCTGTGGATGAGGTTTACACTAAGCTGAAAAATGTTTTGGGGGCACATAGATGAGAGGGATAAAATCCCCTTGGGAGGAATGCTTCTCAGAGAAGGGAGGACTCAGTGCATTTTGGAACATAAAAGACATCAAGGTTGATGAGGAGGTTATGTAGAGACGCCGATTAAGACTGAGGCTGTACTGTTTGGTTATCACAGGACATGGAGTGATGTTTTGATGGGTCTGAGTCCCTTCACCTGTAGCGTGGGTCATGCAGCACCTATCCTTCTATCTTGGAGTGAAGATTTAAAAGAAATCCCCCTTGAAAGAGGATTAAGGGCTTTAAAAACGCAGGCATTATGTGAGACTCTTCATCATTTGTGAGCTGGGATGACTCATGCCACCTATGCGTGTGCAGTAATTGCTGAGATGCCTGGCTTATCCTAGAGTGTCTGGAGCCAGCACTTAGCTCTCAAGTGGGTACAGGTGAGTCAGGAGCATATTTTGACATCTCTTTTCTGGTTGTTATGTGTTTCATTTGCATATTTATCTAAAACTAAATGTGTTCAGCTCCCCGTTTCTTTGAAATATTAGTCAGATGAGTTTTCTTTTCTCTTTTTAAAAAAAAATTTATTTGTTTTGTTTTGTTTTGTTTTGTTTTGTTTCGAGACGGCTTTTCTCTGTATAGCCCTGGCTGTCCTGGAACTCACTTTGTAGACCAGGCTGGCCTCCGAACTCAGAAATCCGCCTGCTTCTGCCTCCTGAGTGCTGGGATTAAAGACGTGAGCCACCACGCCCGGCTATTTAGTTATTTTTATTCTTCAATCCTTTGCTTTTTTTTTTTTTTTACAGTCTAGACTTCATCTCCCTCCCTGTTTGCCCCCGCCCCAACCACTCCCCATCCCATTCCTCCTCCCCCAACCCCATCTCCAAGGGGATGTTTTCACCCCTGCCAACCCTACCCCACCACCCATCTTCCCCATTTCCTGGGGCCTCAAGTCCCTGGAAGGTTAGGTGCATCTTCTATCACTGAGGCCAGGTCAGGAAGTCCTCTGCTGTATATGTGTCAGGGGCCTGGTTGGTGTCTCAGAGATCTCGAGGGTCCAGGTCAGTTGAGACTCCTGGTTTTCCCATGGGGCTGCTTCCATCCATTGGTTATGTGCTAGACTCTGCATCTGACTCTTTCAGCTGTTTGTTGGATCTCTTAGAGGGCAGCTATGCTTGGCTCCTGTCTGCAAGCATATCATAGTGTCAGTACTCTTTGAAAATTTCATATATGTTTAAAATGTATCATGACCATATTTACCCTCTTCTTCCTTCTTCTAACTTTCCCTACATCTCTAGGACATCTTATCCCAACTTTCCATCCTTTACAATTTAAAAAAAAAAATGACATACTGAGTTCAATTAGAGCTTCCCATATACAAACGAGTGTGAGGGCATCCACTGGGGGATGAGCAACCAATGTCTAACCAGCCAAAGAAGCATGACTTAACATCCATTAACTGCCAATAGCTCTTTAACTAAGGGTGGAACATCAGGAGTCTCACCTTTTTCCATGTTGGAATTAAAAAATAATTTCTTTTAATACAATTATACCATCGCCTTCTTCTCTTTTCACCTTCCAAACTTTCCCATATACTTCTAATTATTTTTGCTTCCTTTCTATTAATTATAATATACCTATTCATATGACTGAGTCTGAAATCCTATTTGTATGTATGATTTCATGGCCAACCATTTGGTATTGGATAAACCAATTGCTTTGCTCTTCCCTGGGAAAGATTGTTTCTCTCATTCTCAGCATTATTTAGTTGTTTGCAGTTTTTGTTGTTGTTGTTGTTTGTTTTGGTGGGCAATTAGAGTTGAGGCATTCTGGGTTCCTCCTTGTCCCCTTTAGCATGTCTGCTTTCGTTGTCATTGTTCAGCTCATGTTAAGGCACTCATGTCGGAAAGACTTATTGGTGTCGCTTCTGGCACTCCTAAGAGACACAATCTCACAACAAACTCCCTAATCCTCTGGCTCTTACAACATCTCTGCCTCTTCTTTTGCAATGATCTCTGAGCTTTAAATCGTCCTCGATTTTTTTTTTTTTTTCAGAAAAGATGTTTGTGTGTTTTTATCTGTATATGTGTATCTACACATGCATACAGGTACTCGTGGAGGACAGAAGGAGGTGTTAGATCCTGTGGAGCTGGAGTTATAGGCAGTTGTGAGCTGCCTAACGTAAGTATTGGGAATCACATTCATGTCCTCTGCAAGAGCAGCAAGCTTTCTTTCCTTTTTTTCCTTAAAGTATGTTTGTTTTTTATTTATTATTTTATTAAACATTGCATTCATTTACATCTCAAATGATATCCTACTTCTCCGGTACCCCTCCACAAACCCTCGTCCCACAACTTCCTTCCCATCCCTCTCTGCCTCTATGAGAGTGCTCCCCGCCACACCCTTTCTTACACACCCCTCCAGCATCCCTCTACACTGGGGTATCAAACCTCCACAGGACCAAGGGCCTCCCCTCCCATTGATGTCAGACAAGATCATCCTTTGTTACCTATGTAACTGGGGCTATTGATCCCTCCCTGTACACTCCTTGGTTGGTGGTCTAGTCCCAGGGAGCACTGCGTGGTTTGGTCAGCTAATGTTGTTCTTCCTATGGGGTTGCAATCCCCCAGCTTCTCCAGTTCTTCCGTCAACTCCCCAGCTAGGGTCTCTGAGCTCAGTGCGATGGTTAGCTTCAAGCATCCACACCTGCATTGATCAGTTGTTGCTTGAAACTCCCAAGGAGCAGCCACACCAGGTTTCTGTCAGCAAGCGCCTCTTGGCAATGGCAACAGTGTCGGGTTTGGTGTCTGCAGACAGGATGGATTCCCAGGTGGGGTAGTCCCTGTATGGCTTTTCCTTCAGCCTCTGTTCCATTTTTGTCTCTCTTCTTCCTTTGAACAGGAACATTTCTGGGTTATAAACTTTGAGATGGGTGAGTGGCCCCATCCTTTGACCGGGGGCTATGCCTATCTATTGGAGGTGGTCTCTATAGGTACTATCTCTCCTTCTCTGCTAAAATTATCCCCATTGGGTCCTGGGAGCCTCTCGTTTCCCTGGTGACTGGGACCCTCCAGTGGCTATCCCCAGTTCCTCATTACCCCCTGCTACTTACTTTTATTTGATTTCCTGACCCTCTGTACCGCTCTCCTGTCCCCTTCAGTACCTGATACTGCCTCCTTATTTCCTCCCCATCCTCTCTCCTTTCCAGGTCCCCCCTTCCTCTACCTGCCTCAATCATCCCGTTCCCCACTCACTGTAGGACCTAAGCATCCACACCCTGGTCTTCCTTCCTCCTAAGCGCCATATGGTCTGTGGGTTGTATCATGGGCTTTATGAATTTTGGGGCTAACATCCACTTATCAGGTAGTACATACCATCTTAATAACTGAAACATCTTTTGGTTGGAATTTTTACCTGACTTCATCTCTTGCAGGTCTTGTGCAAGTAACTATTTGGTGTTTCTAACAGTCTTCTCCTCTTTTACTACCTACTATCATTTCAGAATGCCTGGTATTTCTTCTTTAGAATGAAAAAGAAAAGCTTTAGGGGGAGCAAGAAGGGAGTGGGACACAATAACAGACATGACTGTGTATTAGTTCCTGGAAATAACGATGGTGGGACCATCGGCTTCCATCCAGTGCACTTTCTGGGTCCAAAGTCTTAGTGCCTTCTGTCGGCTCTGTTTCTTATGTGTGACATGAAGAAAATGACATGACCTACCAGTTCCCATTAAGACGTAATTTACAATCCTATCAGGAACACAGTGCACTGTCTGTCTGGATAATAAATGATAGCTGTTAGTTTTTATTCAAGGCCAAGTGAAATAGAGGGTGAATTTTGTAGTTGAAACTAAGAGAAGGAAGAAAGAAAAGTTGAAATAGAACTATGTAAAAACATATAAGTTATAGGTATTTTTGTTTTTATTTTTACTTTCACTGGCTAGACCTTGCTGTAGCATCTTTGGCACACTGTGAACCAATGCTTCAGTCTAGAATAAGAGATGCTCCTTTCAGCTGCTCTGGACTGGTATGGAATAAAGGTGTCACCATGGTGACACAAGAAGTCTACTGCATCTGACAGTAACTATTGACTCTCCCTTTCCATTATGAGAATAGGGACTTTCCTTCAATTTCTGCCATTAGCACAGGAGTATAGAGTATATACCTGTGGTGGTTTAAATAAAAATGGCCCCATAGGCTTATTGATTTGAACACTTGGTCACAGGGAGTGGCGATATTAGGAATTATGGACTTGTTGGAGTAGATGTGACTTTGTTGGAAGAGGCGTGTCAGTGTGTATGTGGGGAGGGAGGTGCTTTGAAGTTTCAGATACTCAAACAAGGCTCAGTGCCTCTGTTCCTGCTCCCTGAGGCTAGGGATGTAGAACTCTCAGCTACTCTCCAGCACCATGTCTGCCTGCATGGCACCTTGCTCCCCACCATGATGATATTGGACTAAACCTCTGAACCAGTGCCAGTTCAATGTATTCCTTTATAAGAATTGCTGTGGTCATGGTGTCTCTTCAGATCATGGTGAATTATTTGGGTTAGCAGGTACTATGCGCTAAGTTCTAAGTACAAATCCGAGTACATTCTAGAAATGCTTAATATGTTACTGGCAAACAGAAACCCTAAGAAGATATCCGATACTAAATACAATAATATATGAACGAACACCTAGATGAATATCCATATTGGTTATTTTTGGAGAAAACTACTTACTTTATGTGTAGGCGGATGTACTGGCTCATTTATATGCACAACTGAATTATTTGGCTCATCAGGTACTACTATGTGCTAAGTCCTATGTGCAAGTGAGCACATTCTAGAAATGTTTAATCCATTGCTGTCAAAATGAATTCACTTATTTGTCAATTATAGAGAAAGTCGAAAGTTCTAAGAAAAGTAATACAAGCTATTTGGATTCCTCAAATACATCTGGAAGTAAAAATGCTATTCACTAGAGCAAGGGATGAAGTGATTGATGATGAAGATTTAAGAAATAAACTGCTTTATTTTTACTGACAGTAAGCCAATATGATACCAAAGCACAGGAAGATATTTGTGGAAAGCGGCACCCTATTCTGTCTGCTAGGATTCAGTTTTAAAAAGACAGATTCACTTGTGATTTTCCTGAGGTGACCTGTCAATTTGTTCAGAAAGGTTAATTTATTAGAACCAGCCCTAAATTGCTTTCAAGGGTGTGCTCTAATTGTATTCCCTTTCAGCAAAATGTTTCTGTCAATCAGAAAATGTTTTTTGTTTTTTTTTTTTGTTTTGTTTTTTTTTTAAGAATTAACCTGCTTGCAAAGCTGAGGTCAGGAAAAGCTGGACTCTCTAGCCATAAGGACAACAGGAATCTGTATCTTGGACCAGGGAGCGTACTCCTCACGGATGTGTGGAGCTTGGGGATTCTGGTAGTTTTTTGAGCAATATATTTATATCAGCATGTTTTACTTAAGGTGAAGTCTTGGTACAGTGAAAAGAGAAAAAGAAGTTGTGAGTTCTGAGCTTGTTTTTAGTTTCTTTATTTTAAAGGTTTATGACCTAAGGTAAGACACATCTCTTGTGTCTTGATGTCCCTGACTAGAAGACTTCAGAGGTAGACAGGGTGCCATCAAGAGCTCCCTGATCTCGAGCACTATGTGAGCCTACAGATTATGCCTTCAGGTCTACTTCTGAGACTCTGGGGTCTTCTATGGCTTGGAAGGTGTTCCTAAAGTCAGAGCCATTCTTCGTTTTCAGGAGAACTGCTCATAGTCTATAGAGTATCTAAGGTGTGCCTTGAACATGGAGTCTTAGAGTACGGTCTGTCAGGGAAACTCTGGGAAGAAGCACGAGAGTAGAGCAAACGTGTTTCCTCCCTGCTCTCCTTTAGCTGTGGTGGGGACATTTCACAGTGACCATGTTAATATTCCTATTGAAAACACTCACCTTTGGAAAGATAATGAGAAGCAGGGAATTATTTTGAGAAAGTAAGGTTAGATGCTGATACAAGATTGGAAAGATTTCTGTCTCGGTGCAATAGCTATTTAGGACCTTGACTGTCATAGAAGGCAGATATAAGTCTACAGCTCAAATAAGCTGGAATTTTACAGAACACAGCCTATAGCAGAAGAACAGAGGGTGAATTGGTTGTGGCCATACATAGGAAGTGTGGGTTACCATGGAAACACACAGGAAAAAAAAAAACATTTAACTCTGGGTTAGGGATTTGAGGAAGTTTCCTCCATTGTGAGATCGATACAACGGAAAACCAAAACATATGAGTGGAAAAAATGGAATGAAGTGTTTACTTTAGGGGTGACCTTGTGATGACAGACAGCAGGGCATATTCATTAATCTAAAAGGAGATTAGTGTGACAGGCAGGTGAGTGGGTGGGAGAGAAAGGGGACTATAGAAGCCACAGTCTCTTTTTTTTATTTTTTAAGTCTTTTTATTTCCGAATTGGTGTTATGTACAGACATCATCAACACATGTACAGAATATTTTCCACAACATAAGAGCTGGAAATAAAGTCTAAGGGCCATTAGAACCAAAACTGTCCCACAGAAGTCCAAAGATGGTTTCTCCTTAAATGTCCTTGATCATCTCTAGTACTCCCTTTGTGAACACATGGAAACTCTGAGCAGACTGCATTGTGGCTAGCTAGATGATGCTAGTTGTGTTCGGCTTCTCCTTCACGACTTGCTTGCGGATGATGATGAGTGAAGACTTGATGGCCTCCTTCAGAGTCATAGACTTCTTGCAAGGAGCTCTGGGCACCCTCTGAAGCAGAGCCAATTGCTTGAGCATCATACTGTACTAAAGGTCCCAGATGGGTCCATGTGAAACAGTTGGGTTCCTTTCTCATTAGCTCCTCCAAACAACAATGCGACTCCAAAGGGACGAGACATGGCACCTGTATCTGCATCTTCTTCTCCAAACTGCAAAGCCAGATTGGACACAGCCTGGGTCATGCTCTCAACTGTCATTGTCTCATTATAGGTGAACCCGGGGTTCTGTGTCTCCACTCTGGCTTTATCAGTTAAAGTTTTAGCATCAGCAACTATCCCATTCATGGCACAACCTATATGAGCATCAATCTCCACAATTTTCTCAATGCTGCTAGGCTCCATTAGCAGAGAGGTGATTCTCTTCTCCACAACTAGACACATACCCTCGGATGTCTAGATGCCAATGGCCATAGAACCAAGCTTGGTAGCCTCAATGGCATATTCCACTTGAAATAATCTTTCTTCAGGAGGAAAAGTAATCACACCCATGCCAGACTTGGACTGAGTGAAGGACATGGAGAGGACAGGAAGAGGCAGCAGTGGGGGCTTCCAAAGGCCACGCGACTAAAAGCAGCACCCCAATTTGAAGTAACAGACTTTTAAAAAACACTTTTAAAAATTAAGTTTGTTATTTTGACAATTTTATGCTTGTGTGCAATGCATTCTGATTGACCTTACCTCTACTTTCTCTCACCTGCTTTTCTCCCATGTATAATGTCCCCTCTTCCCAGCTAATCCTCAGCAGATACACAACTGGAGACAGTGTTTGCTTCCTCCTCTCACAGAGTCCATCAGTAGCCTGTAATTCAGCACTAAGGAATGAAGTCCTATGTACCTATTCCCCACCCTTAAGTTATTTTGAGAAGGTGAAGTTAGATGTTGATAGAAGATTGGAAAGGTTTCTGTCTGACAGCATGTGAAGAAAACTCGTTTTTAATTTAAATGCTATGGGAACCACTGAACAGTAAGTAGAACTGTTGAATATGTCCTGGTTATATTGAAATAGGAACTTTTAGGAAGATACTTCCAGCTACACAGTGGAGAGAGGACTGGAAGCAGCAAGTCTAGAGGCGGAGAAACTTGAGGAACCTACAGAGGGTTTGGTAATCCAGGTGAAAGAGACTGATCTGGATTATGATGATGGTGGTGGGCCTGTACAGGAACAGTAGATCCAAGAGACATTCCGGGAAGAGACCAGATAGGATTCAAAGAGTGGTATGTGGAAAAATAGGAGAAATGGGTTCAAGGTGGCACCCAAAGACCGTGGCATGGCTACATTTGTGTTATGACCTTTCATTCTATTTGTTTTATGAAGAACATTCAGGATAACAATGATACTTGCCATACCTTGGCCATCAGGAGCTCCAGCCATAGGCCTCCCACCACCATGACTTGCTACTTTTGCTTGGTGTAGGGTCTCTTTCTGGGGTGAGTAGTATGTGGTGTGTGTGTGTGTGTGTGTGTGTGTGTATGTGTGTGTGTGTGTGTGAGAGAGAGAGAGAGAGAGAGAGAGAGAGAGAGAGAGAGAGGTGCTTTCATCCTTACATGGCACTCTTCTTTTGGCCAGTATTAGAAGAAAAATCTTAGATATAATTGTACCTAGTTTTCCTCAGACTCCAAGCTGTTACCACTTTGTACTATGTCAAGTATGGCATTTCAGCTCTGACGGAGACAGTCCTTCTAAGAATTAGAAACACTGGTAACATTTTATACCTTGCTGAGGGCAGTGTTTTCTGACAAATAACATTTATAAATATCTTAAGTTGTCTGCAAACTCAGCCCCAGCCCAAGATGCCTTGACACGAATTACAGAGTGTTTTTGGAGTTTCATCACACACTACTCTCTGAATTTAGTAACTGAGCGAATGTATCACATACCAAATTCTTGCTTGTTTAAAGACATAAAGAGCAATGTTTTCCAACTGAAGTAATTCTCAGATCTTGAAGATGTTAACATAGGGGAGCCTTCCCAACATTCTAGACATATTTGGAGAGACTTTAAGGAGAAAAGAAGTAGAACTAAGAAAACTGATTCATCAACCATAATAAAAAGGCATGGAAAGTATAGACTACATAGGGCTTAGGAAACCTGTCTTTGGAGCTAAAGATAAGCTCCATAGCCCAGTTCTTATCCAGACAAGTGTTCCTAAATATCTTCCCTCTCCTCCACTCCTTTTAAAATCAAAAGCAGAAAGCTTCTATACAATGGAAGTGAAATAATATCTCCTTCAGGAGATTTTGTGAAGATTAAATGAGGGGTGTATTTGACATCACAATGGACGTGACAAATCTTGAGGGATGACAAGGGTTATTTGTATGTACGACCAAGACAGAGCTGACTGAGTAGGAGGCTATCAAGAAAGTATGATCTACTGTTAACTTAGATATTTTCTGGAACAGAGCATGGTAAAGAATACTCATGAGAGGTAAGTCCGGCCAGCATGATGATGTTGAATGAACTCGATGTGGATCTTACTGTTCTAGAGGGAAAAAAAAAAGCAACTGTAAACAATGACAACAGCAGCCGCATCAGAACCAGCAGCTGCAGCAGCAGCAGCAGCAACAACAGCAACAACAACTCCGTGGGAGGGAATAAAGATTCTCTGAATGCGGGGAGAAGGATAGTAAAAAACATGTGATAAGAAAATGGATGGCAAAAATCTGTTGTTTAGTATTTTTCGAAACGTTACTAGTTGTACTGTGGCATAGCCTTAGCCAGGGAACCGTAGGGGTAAAGCTCTCAGCTACTGCTCCAACACCATGCCTGTCTACTTTTCAACTTAGGTTTTTTGCCATCCATTTTCTTATCACAATGCTCATATTTTCCCAAATGAGAAATCATTGGGCAATATTATAAAAAGATACCCACTTGAGTCCCATTTTTCTTTCTCTTTCTGTAATACAATTAACATTTTGCAGAAGCCTACCCTCTTGATTATCTATGGCACTAATAATATGTACTATATTAGAAGATAATGTGTGGCAAAGAAATGATACTATATTGATATTTGATTTCAACTAAATGTTACTTTCTACTTACTTCCCTAACTGGAGAAATAACAGGACAAATAAAAATTGTTATTCGCAAAAAGAATCGGCTGTTAAAGATCAATCTTTTCTAAAATTAGAACTGGTTACTCCACATGAAGTTATAGCTGTGATGTCAAACTGGACAGAAGAAAAACCAAAAACCTTAAAAGCAAATAATTTGGAATATTTCAGATGTCAAGTGAACTATTTTATACAATGTAAAAAATGAAATACACAGGAAAAATATGTAGTCAGCCTAGTTAAAGAGTATTGATACAGAGAATTTTCCATTGATTAACAATGTCTATCTTCCTCTTTTGTTACCTTTATTTCTTTAGATTATACTATGCTCTTGACTGTTTTAACTTCAGATGTAATACTCCTATTACATGTCCATCACACGCTATGCTCATGCTGGTAGTTTAAGAAAGGAGAAAACTCCAGACCAGATCTAGGTGCTTAATAATTGTTAGTATGATCTACAAACTTTTTCCTTAACGGACTTAGCAACTACTTCTCTCCCCTAAAGACTGATTTCCTGCCAATTCAAGTCAGTTTCATCTTTATCATATCCTAGGAATGAGCCTTCCTAAAGCTGTGAGAGAAAATAACATTTGACCTTTGGCAAAAAAAAAAAAAAAAAAAAAAAAAAAAAGGACAAGTGCTGTCCAACAGGGGAACTGTGACCCAAGACTCCCTGGAAAAGTCACACCTACTTTAAAGATTCTGAAGACTGAGATTAGATTAAAATTTCTTGATTGTGGATATTTGTACTGATACAAATTGACAGCTGACTTTATCACTTGCAATATTTAGTCCTCTTAATTCCCATGTATTATTCACCTCTAGATCTCAAACCATGCCCCTTTGATTATCAGGTAAACACTAGCTCAAAGTTCAGAATGTCACAACATCTGCAACTTACAGCAGAGTTTCCTCCCAACTTGATGTGACCTGTTGAGCAGCCTTCCCCACCAACATCTTTGACAAATGCATTAACTTATGGCTGAGTTTTGTTCTATGACTGTTAAGCTTTGTATAAATACTTTCATGGTATAAGATATCTGGTGACCCAGAAATCATGTTCTTGGGCCATATTTTGTGTAGAATAAATTATTCTTTATTTCTTCTGAAAGAAAAAAACCAATTAATGACATAATACACAAGAATCCCTTGTTTAATGCCTGGCACATAGTAGATAGACACTCTTTAAAAAGTTACACTGGCTATTTAGACATACATGTCATTTTAAGGGCTTAAAGAGTCTTAATCCATTTCTCCCAGTGTTTATGTATGTGCTTATGTTTTCTTTCCAAAATTGTTGTGGGTTTTTAATTTGTGTTTTCCTCATGGTTTTGCTACGTTACAAACAAACATGGTTTTCTTTAAGGAAAAAGTTCAAAGAGATGACAAATATGGGTCCCAGTTGTAACCTGCAGACAATTCAATAACATTGTTGAATGTTAGTCTCTAATCATTTTTTATTTAAATTGAGATTTCTTTGAAAATAAAGCCAAGTTATACCCCATAGAAGAAAAATGAATGTTTTAAAACAGATTTTTGAACGTCAAAGAGATTTCTCTGCTGAGGGCACCAGCTACATAAAATTAACAGTTCTTTTGACAAATTGAAGCAGAATAATTTTAAGACTTACATAATATCTGTACATGCAGATTTTTATAATATCATAAAATAGTAAGTTTTGGATGTTTAATGCTTATTTACATTGTCTGTAATTTTTAATTGTTTGAGTAAAATGCCAATCTTGTAATTCAAAACTAAACTTTTACATCGAAAAAGTCAGTCAGTTCTCAGAGCTGATGTCCCAATAGCATACTATTTCTACAAAGACAGACTGTTTAATAGATTTAATGGTAAAAACAGGTTGTTTAATACTAAGTCTTATCTCAGGAAAACAGAGGCCTATAAAAAATGGAAACAATTTACATTAAATTAGCATATCTATGTAAAATCTACTCTGGAGTTTCTTTTGTCATTTTTTTAAAAAGATTTTAAAAGACAACTTGTAATAAATTTTAAATGAGCATAGAAAATCTTCACTGGAAGGTTTTTAGAGATTAGAAGTGGTGGAAACAAATTCACATCTGTGCAGATATGCTGGCACACCTGTAATCCCATTCTCTTGGGGGCTGAAGCAGGAGGATCCTAAGTTTGAGTCTAGCCTAGGCTAAATAGTGCATTCTGGGAACATGACTTATGTAAGCAAGACCTTCCTCAATAATAGTTTACTTGGGTACTTAGTTTCACAGTGCCTTTAAGTAGAAGACTTTTACTAAAACACTGTTTAAACACTATTATGTAACAAGATAATGTTCAGTCTAGCTCAGAGACCTAGAATAGAACCAAAAAATGATTGGCAAAAAGCTAAAACCAAAACCAAACACATGTTATGAGATAATTCCTAGTGATATTCTGTTAGACTCATAGATTAGTGCCTAGCCTAGTTGTCATCAGAGAGGCTTCACCCAGCAACTGATGGAAACAGATGCAGAAACCCTCAGCCAAACATCAGACAGAGCTCAGGGAATGCTGTGGAAGAGGGGGAAGAAGGATTGTAGGAGCCAGAGGGATCAAGGACACATGAAACCCCACAGAAACAACTAACCTTATTTTATCTTTGTCCTTGTCAGATTGTCCAGATTTCTCCTCTTTTTCTTCAAGCCCAGATGTTCTGGTTTTTCCTCAATCCATTGAATTGGTGAGACTTTCCAAATAGCTTTTTATTTTCTTTATTGTATTTTGCATTTCTGATAATTCAAACTAGGTTTACTTTTCTTTTCTTTTCTTTTTTTTTTTTTGATGTAGTGTCAAGTGAATATTATTTTGCTCTTTGGGGTCTTTATTCAATTTCTTTTTCTAACTCTCACAATCTCATTATTTTACTTTCCTATTACCTATCTTTTTTTAAAATATTTTTTATTATTACGTATTTTCCTCAATTATATTTAGAATGCTATCCCAAAAGTCTCCCATACCCTCCCCACCACTTCCCTACCCACCCATTCCCATTTTTTGGCCCTGGCATTAGCAGACTAGGTTTTCGATGTTTCTCTTTGCTGAACTCTTCCTTCATACTGTGCATTGTCTTCCTGAACTTATGTAGCTAATTTGTGTATATGTGTTCATAATAAGGAGTTTATTTTGATGGTAACCTCAAGATAGTGGAGATCCTGGGACCATGGGCATGGAATAGAGCTGGCAAAAGGAAGAGGTTACATATGTTGCCTGTATCAGAATTGGGGGTGGTGGCGAAGTTGTCAGGTTATTGGAGTTCAGATGATGTCATACTGTACCCCAGACACCAAACATGGTGTTTGCCCTGTATGGTTTCAGTTTTCTTTTTTTTCTTATTATGCCCTTATCCTGACATTCTGGAGTGGGAGCATTTGTTTCTTTTATTCTATATTGGGAATCTGTAACTTTTTTCTAGGAATAGGAATTTGCAGTTGTAGGAGTTCCTTAAGTCTTAGAAGAAACAGTGGACTTTTGATCAATGTTGAGACTCTTTAACACTATGGAACTTGAGGGCTTGGACTGAATGTATGTATTCTGCATTATGAGATAGTCATGTGTATATGACAGCCTGGACTTGCATATTATGGTTTAAAAGTAATGTGTTTGGATGTTAAGTTGAAAAGTGGTGGACTTGTGATGGTTGGTCCTGATGTCAAGTGGTCATGATACAGGACAAAAATAGGATAGCAGCATTTGGACATGTCTGTAAGTGCATTTTCAGAGAGTTTTAATTTAAGAGACAAGTCTTAATTTGAATATCGATAGCTCTATTCTATGGGCAAAGCTCTCAGACTGAATATATTGGAGAAGGTGGATTGAGCATGGCCACTTATATCTGCTTCCTGACTGTGGACACCATCTGAACAATTATTTTACATACTTGGTGCCCTTTCCTTCTCTGTCAAGATAAACCTTATTCTCACACTATGAACCAACTAAACCCTTAATTCCTCACGTTGCCTTTGTCAGGTATTTTCTTACATCACTAAGAAAAATAACTAGTAGAAGTATATCATCAATATTTTATACTAGTATAATATTTTGTAGAATATCCATTGTTTGTTGTCTTCCCTGACCCTGTTGTGATCAAAAGTATGAGGTAAGTTGCTTTGTGACAAGAGGTGAACGTTCCATGTTACTTGCTCACAAAGAAGCAAACTACTTTTGATATCTGAAAAAGTGGGGATCGAGAGGCATGCACAGACCAGTTCAATAACTTCACATTCATATCCAAAATGCCAGTATTCCTTTGTGCCAGTTAGAAAATTTCACTCGCCTATAACTGAAAGCACCACAGTACTTGCAATTATCTTGAACTGCTAGCCTTAATATGTACACAGTGTTTTTTTTTTTTTTTAATTAGTTCCTAACTATTCATGACTTTACTGAAGGGGGTAAAACAGAATTGACTAATTTTAAGGCTGATAGTAAATTTGATTCTATGATAGAATCTTCTCTGACATCAAAAGAAAATTAATATTGTGACCTTAGTCCACTCAAGTTTTTCCACTATAATGGATTATGTGTAAACAAATGAATAGATTTAGTTCTTTAACAACAAAACAACTTTATAGCAAAAGTACATGTATAAGTCAGTGTTTTGCTTAAACCATGAGGTAATTGGGGCAACAAATGCATCACCCAACACCCAAATAATGGCTCATGCAACCAATACTTAACTGGATGCAATTATAGCACTGGAAATTCAACACTTCACTGAGTTGACCAAACTTCTAGAATTCTACCTTGCTTATTTGTTTTAGTGCACTGCAAATTTTGGTGACATCTTTCTTTCTTCCATTCACAATAGAGTGAACAGAAAAATAGTTTCATAGACAAAACCAAACCAAACCAAACCAAACCAAACTAGATGTTAGGTGTGATAGCATTTAGTTCCAACACTCAGGAGACAGGGGAAGGCAGATCTCTGAGTTTGAGGCCAGCCTGGTGTACACGGCAAGTTTCAGGCCAGCTAAGGTTACATAGAGAGGCCCTGTCTCAAAGTAACAACGATAATGATGATGACAATGATGAGGACCATGAGATGATGACCACGACAACAACAACAACAACAATAACCACAACCACAACCAGAAAACCCAATAAACCAACAGCAAAAAAAAAACAAAAAAAAAAACAAAAAAAAAAGTTTCTATGGTTTTCCTGAGAAAAAGAGGTTCTAGTTTTATAGAATTATATCAATACCTTACGTCAATAGTTTATCAAAGTTTATCAAGTTTATTTCATATACACACAACCAATACTTCAAGGATAGATAGTTATTAGTGTATGCTTCCCTCTTCAACTGTACATTCAGGGATCCAGGCCTCTTCCCCATCCTTTTGTCTTTTCATTCTTAGCAATATTTTTCTCATTCTCTTATTTATTGACCTATGAATGAAAGATGGATGTCCAGCCATCAGTGAGAGAGGGAAGCATCTAAGCAGCTATGCTCCATTCTTAGATGATGTTCCTATGTATGTTCTAGACCAGGACTACACCACATGGCCATGTATCATTGGCAGAGAGACTGGCGAAGTAAGGAATTATGGATTTCCATTGTTGGTTTGGCCAGCCATTCTGAAACTTCTTTCTAGAGGCTAAGCAGTTGTTGTTCTCCCAATGAAATTGGGGTATATAAAGACAGATAGAAGTGATCAGACATCCGTTCTAGCTTAGAGATTTATATATACTTCGCTGGATGACACATGGGCAGGGCAACACACTTTAGTTTTGGTTTGGTGGATAAAGAAAAAAGATCACACCTGGAAATTGTCTTAATCTGTTGACAAGGGTCACTAGTTTTGCTTGTGGGTGTATGAGTGTCTCCTTTGGGAATTTCTGCAAACAAGATTAGATTACTAAGGCAAAGTCGGGGCTCTTCTGAGGTGATCTTTGGTTGCTGTTAGCTTCTGAGAAAGAACACTAAGATTATGAAAAAGATGGAAGCTATTAAATTGCTGATGAAAACTAGTGAACTAATTTGCAACCTCATGTCTGTAAATGACACAGGCTTTTCAGCCTAAGAAAAAGACTGAAATGTGGACACCATGCCCCTCCTTAGAATTGGGAACAAAACACCCATGGAAGGAGTTACAGAGACAAAGTTTGGAGCTGTGACGAAAGGATGGACCATCTAGAGACTGCCATATCCAGGGATCCACCCCATAATCAGCTTCCAAACACTGACACCATTGCATACACTAGCAAGAATTTGCTGAAAGGACCCAGATATAGCTGTCTCTTGTGAGACTATGCCGGGGCCTAGCAAACACAGAAGTGGATGCTCACAGTCAGCTATTGGATGGATCACAGGGCTCCCAATGGAGGAGCTAGAGAAAGTAGCCAAGGAGCTAAAGGGATCTGCAACCCTATAGGTGGAACAACATTATGAACTAACCAGTACCCCGGAGCTCTTGACTCTATGTATCAAAAGATGGCCTAGTCAGCCATCACTGGAAAGAGAGGCCCATTGGACACGCAAACTTTATATGCCCCAGTACAGGGGAATGCCAGGGCCAAAAAAAAAAAAAAAAAAAGAGAGAGAGAGAATGGGTGGGTAGGGAAGTGGGGGGGACTTTTGGGATAACATTGGAAATGTAATTGAGGAAAATATGTAATAAAAATATTAAAAAAAAGAAAAAAAGAAAAAGAAAAAGGCATTGGGAACCTAAGGAAAACTACTTTCTTTCTTCTCCATCAGGACTCCCTCCTTCTTTGATTCACCCATGAAATCTAGCTGCAGGCCAGATATTTTGTTGAATTTTAGCAATCACTCTTTGGAGATATAAAATTAATTAACCCAAATAGTCGTTAATATTTCATTGTTGAAGTCGCAGTGCAAACAAGCTAAAGCTAATAGAATCTGACAGCAATTACTGTATTCGCTAGCATAATTTTCTTACATTAATAATTTGCAGTTAAATGGGAAGAAAAGCAGCTGTGGGGTTATTTGACAAGGGTATGCCTTTGCAGCCTTGCCACCTGATGCTGAAGTCCCAGAATTTCCCGCTGGAAATTGCTGTGCAGAGAGGCAGGAGTGGACCAATTTAGAGAAAAGAGGCTTAGATACACTGTTGCGAGCAGATGATGAAGGTCTGGAATAACTGTAAGTCCACTTAGGCAAATAAAAGTCGATGAAGCCCAATGCCTATTTGTCTGGTTAAGTGGGAATTTTCTGGACTGTTATTAAGTTTCAATTTACTAAACTTCCAAAGTCATGTTTTCTGGGATGTGAAAAAGAAAAAAATTAACATAAGTGAATGTGATAGTCAGGAAAAACTCCCTTGCCCACTTTCTTATGTATTAGGCAGAAGCTAAAACGTCTTTAGAATGACATGCTGACAGCCACTGTAGCTGTCCAAATAATGAAACAGTTATTTTAGTTAATGAGAAAGTTTTGTTTTCCTTCCTCATTTGTCTGTTAATGTCATCTAGGCCAATTCCTCTCCTCGCATGTGACAGCAGCAAACCCAGATGTGCAGGTGCGTGTGGAGTGTGTTCGACCAGGCAAAGAAAATGTGCATTTACACATCAGAACTCCTCCTCAGCTGGGAAGAAAGGGAAATCCTGACATTTCAGGAAAATGGATGGAACTAAAGTGACATGCCAGAGTCAGAAAGGCAGGTCTTTGTTGTTTCAGCTTGTTTGTAGGGTCTTAGAATGCATGGTGTGTGTGTTTGTGTGTGTGTGTGTGTGTGTGTGTGTGTGTGTGTGTGTGTGTGATGGGAATAGAAAGGGACCTTGAGAATAGAGTAAGAGACTTAAAAGCAGGGAGGAGAAGCTGAAGGAAAACATGTGACATGAAATCAGCAGGAGAACACTGGGGTGGGGGTCAGCAAGGGAGTGGGAAGAGAACGGAGAGGAATGAGAACAAGGTACTATGACACACACGTATGAGCAACGCCATAAAGAAACCCATCATGCCATATGCTGACTTAAAAAGGAACAAAGCAGTAGAAGTCACACAACCCCATCTCTTAGTGTGTGTGTGTGTGTGTATGTGTGTGTGCTTACACATGTGGTCTATGTTTGCATGTGTGTGCACATACCAGAGCACAATCTTTAATGTCATCATCACCCTAAGGCACTATTCACTTTTTCTTCTGTTTGTGAGACAGGATTTTTCAATGGCCTGGAACTTGCCAAGTGGGCTAAGCTGGCTGGCCAGGGACTGACCTTCACCTGTCTCTGCTTCCCAGCACTGGATTATAAGCGAGCATGACCACCGTGCTTAATTTTGAAAACTGAATTTAGTGTGGACTCAGGGTATTGGCCTTGTCTTCTCATGCTTCCTCACTGAGCTGCCTCTCGGCCCTGGTAATTACTCATTCTAAAGTTACTTAAAACGAGAATATAGCAAAATAAAAAACTGATAGCTAAACTATTCTAGTTTTTGTTTTGGAGAATTATTTTTATTGAATCCATCTTGCAAATAGATTTTCCACATAATTTAAATCAACCATGTTGCATTTTAAATCTGGGTTATTGTTTAACATTCTAAAATGCTGTCATTTTAAAGGATATTATCTATGTGATTAGAAGGAGCATTTTTAATCCTACTGCTATAGATAGGGGTGTGGCAGACAGAAGGGCAAATGGATAGACAAGTTTGGTTTGCTTTTTGTCTAATTAGGTCAGTCTATCCCCACTTTAGGGTTTACTCCATTCTGTAAGATGGTGAGGTTGGTGTCCATGGTCTTGTATGTGAAACTGTCAGCTTGTTTGTATCATCATGACTAGTTCTATAGAATATATAGCTTAAACGACATTTATTTTGCTTAGTTATGGAGTCTGGGCAGTCCAAAATTAAAGTGCTTATGATTATAGTCAACATGTGAAACATATTCAGTCTATAGTTCTTCTCCAGCTCATCATTCTTTTGTTTCTATTCTTCATGACCCATGCCATATGATGTAGGCAGGTAACTTAAGGAGAACTATCAGTGGGATAAACTAAGGCATTTGTGCCCAGGCTATGGTATGCAGCACATTGAACTATGTGAGCTCAAACTCACAGATACCTGGGGATTCCAAGACTAACACACAACCAGCTTTTCAGCATACTCTCACACCAAACCAGAACAATTTCCCACAAGTGCTTCTTGTCAGATATTTTAACACAGAAATGAAAAAAAAAACGTAAGTAATGCCTATATTTAGGCAAATTTCCTCTTTAGAGTTCATCTGTCTGGAAGTTCAGAATGAATTTTCTTCTCAGACCTGTTAGGCACACCGTAGCGTCTACTCCTTCTCTACAATGCTTGTTCCTTAGGCTCCTACAATGACATCTGTTCTCCCACAGGACAGGACGGTTTCTCTGGGGTGCTTCAAATTATTTGTGCTGTGAAGTTGTCCAGAGAGGTTCCTGAGATTCATAGGAGGGTGTGAATGTGAAAAATGTGAAGAACATGTGGAAGAACATTCACAAGCAGTTTGTTGAGGGGATGTTGGAACTGACTCCAGAGGCAAGAAGGGTGATGTTACAGAGACTGAGTTGAACCACACTGGCTGGGTTGAGGGGCAGAGTGAAAAGTTGGAGCTTGATTTAGTTAGTGACACTGTAGAAGGACAGTGTGTGACAAAATGACCTTAGTTGAGGAGCTGCTGGGGAAGCAGGGGTTAAAGTCATGGTGGCATGGTGGTTCAGAATACAGTAACTTCATCTGAGAGGCAGCAATAATGGTTTAAAAAGGAAGGACTGACACCTCAGTAAGACAGATGGGATGCTGGCCTCCATCTTTACTGACTCCCAAAGGCACAAAGATCACAACGACAGGCCCCGGACCTGGTTTAATCTTTGTTCACTGTGTGGCTTTGGTAAATCTGTCTTTTCTGGTCATTAGTTTTATTGAGGGCTAACCTGAAGATTAAGAAACTGGTCTGAAGGAACTGTTGTAATGATTAGATGAGAAAAATGTCTCATGTCACCAAGTGTCCCCAGATCTTCCTCCTTTGGTCATGTCCTCAGTAACAGCCTTAGGCAGGAGCTCCTGGTCATTTATTTCGTAAGGGTGTGCTCTTAGAAGCAAGGGCTCGGAAAAGCAAGAAGAGAAAAGAAAGAAAACTGTCAAGAATGTTGTTAGATGTGGAGCCCTTGGTTTAATCTGTTAGGGGACTTCTGGAGCACAAAATGTGGCCTTCAATTAACCTAATTTTGTTAGGGTTTAAATATGTAATGCTCCCCACAGGCATTAGAGGTTTGGGTACCAGCTAATGGGCCTTGGCAAATATCGTCGATCATGTCGATCATGAGGGATTGACTTGATGAAAGGACCTACTGATAGAGTACTGATAGAGTTCTATTTGATGGAGTCACTGGGAGATGGTAGCAATGTTTGGAGATGTGACTTGAACGAAGGACAGGGTACTGGGGCATCCTTTGGAGCATCCACTTTGTTCTCTATCTAGCCCATTCTTTCTGTCTATCTCCTCTTTCTTGTGTCCTCTCTTCCATGTTGCGCAGACTCCTCTTCTAAACTCTCATCTTTAGGATACTCAGTCTTGCCTCAGGCCCAGTGCAGTGGAGCCAAATACAGATTGCAGTCTCTGAATCTGTGGGTAAAAATGAGTCTTTCCACATTTCAAGATGTTCTTGACATCCTGGTCATGGCTGTGGGAAGCTAGCTAATGTATACTTCAAAGCAGAGTGTTGGCTAAGTAAGTAGGTAAGCAAGTAAGTAAATAAGTAAGCAAATAAACAAATAAATAAATAAGGTTTAGCCTTCACAGAGTGAGGAAAAAAAACCAAACAAACACCTAACTGCTTAGTTCTCTACTTTTGCAAAACTTCTGAGTGGTAACACTAACACTTCTTGTCCAATGTTAGAGAGAGAAGTTGGGGTATCCAGAATTTTGCCGTTGAAGGGGAGACCCCAAAGCTCCATAGCTGCTTCTGTTGTGTCCAGATTATAAAGACCCCAGAGAGGCCACCAGGAATCACAACCCTATCTAATCGCGTGAGGGTCTTTATTCAAATTCCAGCTTGGGCTACCAACTTTCCCGATGGAACACGAAGTAGGGTGAACCGTTAGGTCTAAGTGAAGGAGGTTTATAAAGGAAAAAACCTGCAAGTGGGGGTTTCTAAGCCTTGACATTACATGAGAGGATAAAGGAATGCTGTCCTTCAAACCTGAGAATGTTTGTTCGGACAGCAGGGCAGAGCCGCCCAGCTGGAAAGGGACCTTTCTGGCCTGGGAAAAGGAACTTAGTGTCCTATCAGAAGCTGGAGTGTTTTTACAAACTGGACACAGCTGTCTGGAAGCACTTGTTTGTCTCTTTTCCATAGTCCAAGAGTGGGCTTTTATTATTTTAAGGATATTGACTCCTGCTTCCTTTAAGGGCAGGAGCCATCTGTACCAGAGGAGTGCTGGTTGTTAATCAAAAGGAGGTGTGAGTTTCAGTGATGTGGAGATGAGGGCATGCCACTTTTGTTTGTTCCCAAGGCTGGCATTTGCTCCCCCCTCCCCGGGGTGGGTGTTGTCAGGGGGAAGGGAGTGCTATCATGAAAGGGGGATTGAGCCAGGCTGTGCTCCCTTTTGTCTGCCCTCTCTAAAGGCTGGAGGCATCTATGATGGGGAAAGGGTGGAGTACTAACTGCTCTGACTACATGCAGGGTCAAGAGGGTGCAAGATTTGATGTGTAGGTTTCCCATGTCTCTTCACTTCTCCTAGTTTTTCCACTTCATGGGGGTGAGCAGTGTTCTGTTCTTGAGCGACAAATTTCCCTAACTTCTCACTATGATACAAAACCTTGTTTATTCCAGTTATCACTCTTAGAATATCTCCTGAAGGAAAGCTTTTGTGTTTCAACATCCTGATAGTTGGAAATAGTTAGCTTTGAGGTTAAAAAAATGGGGCTACAGCGTTTTCCACCTCCACTCATATTTTGTCAATGGAAGAAGCAGAAAGCCTTAAGCTGTGTGTAGTTTTAAAAAATTTACTATTATTATTATTATTTTTTTTTGAGACATGGTTTCTCTGTATAGCTCTGGCTGTCCTGGAACTCACTTTGTAGACCAGGCTGGCCTCGAACTCAAAAGTCTGTCTGCCTCTGCCTCCGGAGTGCTGGGATTAAAGGTGTGTGCCACCACTGCCTGGTTCAAACTATGAACAGCAACATCATCCTCAGCAGGTTCCCTCTTTAGAAGTTAGCTTAGAGTGCAGGGACTTGCTAATGTCATGCAGACAGTTTTGTTGCTTGGTTTGTGACTCAACGTGTTTGCAAAACAATGTGCTCATTTTGTATCATAAATGACTGAACTCAGTACAGCTGGAATTGAAACCACTTATTGGAGATGAACTTTAAATGTTAACTATGAAAGAACCTAGTCCCTTTCCTGTCTCTCAAAAAACAAAAATGAAACGAAACAAACAAACAACCCGGAAGTGAAATGCGCTGAAATCCAGTCAAACATCAGGCATGCAGATGGCTTCAGACAGGGCTGTTGTTGATTCAAGGAGAGTCTTTGCCACAAGCTGTGTTAACCAGATTAACAAACCTCAGTTAGAGAGCAGCCATCTAAATGACTGCTCCGTCCTTGTCTGCTGTGTGAGGCTACCTTGTCTCTTAACTATCTGAGCAAGGAGGGCTTGCTTGTGGAGTTACTGAAAGAAAACATCACTGTAGAGATGTTGAAAGACAACACAAGGACTCCTCTCTGAAGAGCAGCCATGCAGTTCCCTGAAGATGAGGAAGGGATAAAAACACAGTTGTACAAAGGCTTGCCGGATTCTGCTTATAGGTATTCCAGTGCAACATCATGGGGTTACTTTGTGATCTTAAGGAGACAGGTGAACTTGGTTCTGAAAGGTGACTGATTCTGTTTGACTTCAAGGTACACACAACTGTCTGTCATCCAGTCTTCCTCAAATACTTTTCAGAGGCAGTAAGACCACATTTGTTGACAGTTTATCATTTTCAGATTTTAACAGCTGTCTGAAGTAGAGACCGGCTGCCTTGGTTATATTTTATAGATGAAGACAAATTCTTCTGTTTGGAAATCTTTCGTGTTTATAGAGCAAGGCCCAAACTCTTTGGCTAAACATGCAGAAGCCCTTGGGCATTTCCTATTTGTTTTCTTGTATCCTTAGGCTTCCCTCATCCTCCCTCAGGTCAGGCCATACCCTGTGCATGAGGACTGAGCCAGGAATTAGAAAGACATTTGTTTGTTCTTCTGATGCCTGCCGCTTGCACTCTCTTTCCAAACACCCCTTAAGCTTTCCAAACCCTGTGTCTTTTCTCTCCCTGCTCTCTACTGATCCTTTACCAGAAAGTGACCACTTACCCTTTAAGGCCATCTTAACTGGATTTGTCCTTGGTCCTTCCCTCCCCATGTATTTCAATGGCATTTATCACATTGTATCCTGCACTCTCACTTTGAAAATTTGGATACTTCAAAATATAAAAGCACAAACTCCCAGTGGGTATTGGTCATATCTCATTTACCTTGTAATTCTTCCTGTTTGATACAGTGCTGGACAAGGATGGAGTTTCAAGGAGATGTGCTGGATCAATGGATAATGGCATTGTCTCTGGCTTAATGCTTCTGTGGTGAGTCTCCTGCTCTTCCCAGCATCTTCCTTTTATTTGTAAAGAGTTTCTCCAACAAGTTAAAAGAGGGAAAGGACCCCAAACAACCAAACTACCATCACCACCACCACTACCACCATGACCACTACCATGACCACCATCATGTCCACCACTACTACCACTACCACCACTACCACCACTATCATCATATTCACCACCAACACTATCACCACCACCACCATCACCACCATCATGACCACCACCTCCACTACTACCACCATGTCCACCACCACCACCATGATCCATTTGCCATGATGTGTAATTCAGGGTAGTTTGAATAGAAGTCAGTATGTAGGATTACCTCACCCAATTTTCAATGAGCCTCCCCTCCCATTTTTTGAGAAACACGGGGTTAATGCACAATCTATATTTTTAAAGCTCTTAATTGGTAACTACTAATTAATGTTACTAATTCGGATAAGAAATCTTTTTATTTACCTTTCTATTTATTTATAATGTTTTAGTAGCTGCTGGGAGGAGAATGCAATGTACTTATTTCATCCTAATGGAGACAGTGACTGTTGGGTGCTTGTCTTAATCACTAAAATGTAGTACTCATGTGCAGCTCAAATGATCCAGGTACTAATAAGAAATAACTCTTCATCTCAAAAATTGTTAACTGCACCTAATTGCTTTTTTGATTACAGTGCTAGAAAAATATTATGACTTGCCATGAACTTTATCACTTAGGAAGGTTTCAGTAAAAGGTCTATCTTTCTGCAGGAATTTTTCCTAGGAAGTCCACTGAAACATATTTTTTTTCTACATGATAATTCAACTGTGAACTATATAAGAGTTGTAATTGTACATCCATAGAACTTGGTGGATTGGAGTTTACAGCTGTGGTCACGTGTCTCTTTTTCTACATTTAAGCATCCTCTCTCTCCTCCTCCTGTTCTCTCTCAGCTTCCTTTTCCTCCTTATCTAAAAGAATGAGAAGTGCCAGGGTATATGGGCATTTACCTTTAGACTTTTGTGTGTAGTTGTCCCTCACCAAGTAATCAGTTTTAATTTTGTAGTCCATGAAAGATACTCAAAAGAATTAGTGCAAACCTCTGGGTCAATCTGATTCCTTCACAAATGAGAAAGTAGATAGAATTGGTGGCCTTGAGAACCCTTGGATGAATATTGAGAATGACTCGAGAATAAGTTATTGAGAAATAGTCAATGAACGTTTAGCAAGGGAAAGCGTAATCGTTAAGATCTTTCAAGGTTTCACGAGCAATGCTTTTGTCAAGCTGACACTCTTCTCCAATTGATTTTCTCAATAGGCTCTCCACCAGAGAGGGCAATTATTTGCTATTCCAACTTTACTCTTGCCACTATTTGGAACTTTGAATATCTCCTATTTGTTCATTTTTTTGCCTGTTGAAGTTTATTCATTCATCATTATACAGTGCACTTAAGATTTCAGTGAGGATTTCCCAACAGTACCCCTTCCCCATCAGTATGAAGCGTAGCTTCTCATTGTTGTCACAGGCCTTCTGTGTCTTTTCATCCTTCGTTCACTCTGGAGATTATTCTTTTAGTTGTAGTTGGTCTTTATATCTGTTCTTTGCTTACTGAAGACAGAACGGGTCAGCCCTCCTAGCTGCCCTTCTCTAAAGCAAGTGTGAATTCACTCATATATCATTTTGCTTTGTCCCAAAGATTCCAGTGTTAACTCGCATCTCAGCCTTTTCTAGTAGAAAAGAAGTAACTCTTAGGTTATTATTGCCATTTCATTCTCCTGTCTTCAGCTGGCTGGGTATCCTAACAGCAAACAGTTTCAATAGCGATCACAACCTCTGTCTTCAGAAGAATGGAACTTTGCATTCCCTGTGTGTCTTTGTCCTAAAATTGTGGCATATGTCAGCATTGAATGACTTTTGTTTCCTCAGAATGAGTGCGGATCCTGCAGATAGTCATATTATTTTGTTATTCTATTTGGATAGTATTTCCTTTGGTATATATATATATATATATATATATATATATATATATATATATATATCTTCTTTATACAAAGGGATATTGTTTGCTTTTCCTTAAAGGGATAAGTTTGATCAAAATTGACAATAAAATCATTCACTTAAACAAACATTTAATGTATTCTACCACATGACAAGAACAAAGATACAAAATAAAGTGCTCTCTTTGATTCTTAGAAGCACTATGGCCCATTATGGAGACAGAGACTCAAAAGGAATATTTCAATACAGTATTCTAAGAAATGCCAATTTGAGAATCTCAGAATGCTCTAAGTCATTTCTAGCATTGCTTGGGAGGTAGGGTGGAGTAAAAACCATGTTTCAGGAGGGTAACATTTGATACTTCAAACTTGAGTATATAGAACACTGAGCAAAAATGTCCTGCACAATAATACACAGAGGAAATGGAGATGAGCAAAAGGTATTTCAGGCAGTGGGGGAGCCACGAATAAGGGCTTAGATGTAGAACATCGTCCTATGGGCTGAGACACATAAGTCTTTTGTCCTGATGTACCAGGTTCAAGGGAAGGAGTGTCAAAAGCTGAAGCTGGAGAACAAGGTTGGATGTTGGAGAATCTCACAAAGTCTTGTAAGCATAACTACAGAGTCAGGTTGCATTGCTGTCCTGAGCCCCACATCTCTAACTCTGCAATCACTATATTATTGATTGTATTTTCTTCTTTGGGTTAATATACTACCCTTGATTAGTCTATTTGCTACAGAGAGACAGAGCTGGAGCTAGCTTGTATTGACTGTGACTTTCCAGAAACGTTGCAGGTAAATTATTAAACAAAGTTATCATTACTAAACATTAATTATTATATATTATATAGCAACATGAGGATAACAAATATACAAAACTCATTTGCAATGATTTAAATTTTATTACATCCATTTGTTGTGTATGTGCATGCATGTTTGTGTTGTGACTTGTATGGAGGCTGGAGGATAAATTACAGAAGTTGATTCTCTCCCTCTACCATGTGGGTTTTAGAGAAAGGTCTTAGGTCTCCAGACTTATTGGTGAGGACCTCAACTTGCTGAGACATCTTCTCAGCCCTTCTAATGATTTGGAAGAACTTAACTGTGGTCTACCAAGCACTCTTAGGGTTATTTATGCCCATCGCTCCAATGTGGTGGGAATACTCTATAATGCTGTGTTCTGCCTATATGACTCCTCTCTACTCTTTATTCATTGCATCAAATTGAAGTCCTGAATTTGCCATAGTGAGGATATTTACAGCATGAAAATCAGCAAATGCTATAAACCAGAGTTTGATTTATTGCTTTGTTGACTGTCTGAGTTTAAGAAAGTAATGGAGCGGATGTAAATAATGCAGACAAACATAAAAATGTGTTGCATGTATAGCCATTGCATTCTAACAAGCATGAAAGTCAAAGAGATATTCTTGTTGAATTTGAAAACTGTTTTCCAGCTTGACAGAGAAATCACTCCTGTCACTGATAAATGAGTAAAGTTCCAGATTTTCCATGTGTGTCTGTGCTAGGTTTCTTTCATTCTTGCTAATATCGGAGCAAACATTAACCTAAGTTCATGTCAGGATGACATTCAGTTCCTACTTGCAACTACACAGGAATGAGTTCTATAAAAAAATTGATGAAACATTCCATAAGAATTGTCTTTATGGAATTTTTATAAAATGAATGTGCATTTTATTATTATTATTTATACAGTATATAAAGGTGTGTAATTTTTATATCTTTAAATTTTATAATAAGCCTTTATGAGTATATTAAGCATCTAATGTTTAGGAGTTGACCATTAAATACTTTCTGATACCTTAACCTTTGCCCTAACTCACATTCAGTTACTTTTCTTCAATGGACTCTTTTTGCCATTGACTGTTTGCCTTAGTCTATTTGCATTGCTATGGAGAACAGAAGCATCTCCTCCTCATTTTGGAGGTGAAGAAGTTCAAGTTCTTTGCCACTGTTGGAGTCTTGGAAGGGCTCTTTGTCCTCTTTCAAGATGGTACCTCCCATACTACATCTTGTGGGATAAAGCAACTCTGTTCCTCACATGGCAGGAAAATGGGAGAGAGTGTTTTTATGAATGGCGCCACCCCCACAACCTCAGCACTTCTCACTGGGCTGTACACCTAACGTTGTGTTTGGGGTCAGGTTTTAGTACATCATGTTTGAGGTATATAATCAGACCATGACATGTTTTTCAATGCAGCACACAGAACCTCCTGTTCCAATTCACCCTTTGGCATTGTGCTTCTATCTGTAGGAACAATCATTCTTTTGGGGGGTGGGAGGTGGGGTTCTGCTGCTTTAGTTCTCTCTTTTTCTTATTAGATATTTTCTTTATTTACATATAAAATATTATCCCCTTTCCTGGTTTCCTCTCCAAACCCCCCCTATCCCATCCCCTCTTCCCTGCTTACCAACCCCCCCCCCCCCACTCCTGCTTCCCTGTCCTTGCATTTCCCTACACTGGGGCATCTAGCCTTTCCAGGACCAAGGGCTTCTTCTCTCATTGATGTCCAACAAGGCTATCCTCTGCTACATATGCAGGTGAAGTCATGAGGAACAATCATTCTTAATCATGTTTGTAAGCACACTTTGCCTCTCTTTGTGTGACACTCATCATGGTCTTCACTAAGAAGCTAACATGATATGATCATATCAAGAGAAGGAAAAAAATATTTTGAATCAACTCTTCTAGCCAGTTATGTATTTCCTATATTTTTTATTGCTCATCCAAATTCTCATTTCTCAATTATAGTCATAGGTCAAAATATATAAACTACACTTAAGTTTACAAGTCCTTCTGCTTTGCTTCATGATATCCCCTGTCCAAGAGATGTTTTCTAAGACTCTGTGGGAGAATTAGCAGTCTCCACAGGGATCAACAGAAGCATGGGATCATTATTCACCACAGGAGAGGCTCTCCTGAGAGGGACATGCCAGGCTTATAAGAACCAAACTGCTGTCTCCCAGAAATCTGTTACTGGCATTGAGTGTTTCTTAGAACCTTCTAGAACCAGTCATAGCAAGCATAATCCATTGCTTCTTTTCCAGCCAATACTAGGTCTTTCGAAGAAACACCCCAGCTGGTCCTGAAGGTGTATTACTCCAGTTCCCTATATCCCATCTCCCTCTGGACGGTCACATTCTTGGCTGAGTTTTTCCACCAGCCACCCTCTCCCCTGGTTCCTGTTGGCATCAACCTTTTGATTATATAAACATCTTATCTTGTCTCCAGGTCTTCCAACACCACTACTGTTTTCTGTATTGACACTGCATCTCTTCCCTCTATGACTTTATCTCCAACCTTCAGCACAGCACCTGCTAAAAGGAAAGTACTTGATGAATGTGCACTCTGTGAGTCAATGAATGAATACCTAAGTAACTTCTTTTACATACCCAGTCCTTGTATTTTGCTGGAGTACCTCAAATTGAATATAAAGATTCCTTTGCTCATTAAGCAGGTGTGTGTGTGTGTGTGGGGTGGGGGGGAAGGGTCGCTCATGATTGACACATAACTGGAGACATATGGAGTTAAATATAAATGTAGGGCTTAGAACCTGTCATCTTGCTTAAAAAACAGAGCTCTTAGTAATCCTAAAACTTCCATAAAAATCCTATATATATTTGCAGGTGTAAAGAATAAGGTGTTTATATTGCCTTAATTTTATTCTTTATATAAAAATAAGGCCCCTTTACCATTGCCATAGCTTGAACCTCGCATGTTTCCTGAAACATCATGTATTAACCTGAAACTTGGTTGCCATCCTGTGTTCCCTTGTGTGTGGGTGTGGACGGTGTGTGGAACAAATGGAAGGTAGCGCCTAGTGGAATTAATTTAGTTTACTGGGGACATGCCCTGGAAGGGGATATTGGGAGCCTGGTCCCTCCTGCTTGTATGTTCTATCTGCCATGGAGTAAATAATCTGTCTCTACCTCCTGCCATGGTACACTAGGCTTCTAAAAGCTCAAAGCAACAGGGCCCAATTGTAATGAACTAAAACTATGCACCAAAATCAATCTTTCCCTCATTAAGATGATTATCTCAAAACTTTTTCCACAGCAATGACAAGCTGATAAACATAACTATTTGCTCTGAATGTTGACAATCAGTGGGTATTACTCTCTGGGAAATGGCTGACTATACTTAGACCTGTAATTGTTAACTGCAAAATGTGATAAATCTGGAGATGCACAAGGCTTAGGCAAGAAATTGCAAAAATAAAAAGTTCATTATTTCTGAATCTCCTCTAAATTTCTGAATTCCTTGACTTCGTGGCTACTGACTACTAGTATGCTTAAGTAGCTTGGCCTGTTATATTTATTAGAAGAGAGGCCGATGCAAAGATTCTTAGTCAAAGGATTTTTTGAGGAAGTTCTCTGAGGATGTGTGGTTTTAGTGCAAGATTTGCTTCAGCGGATCTTTGAGGAATCTATAAAGGATGGATCACACAGCAGGCCTCGATGACTGATTTGGGGGGAGCTGGGAAGAGAGCGCACAGGGAAAGCTTTACTGCCTCAGACCATTTCCATTAGATGGGGGATGTAGATTAGCACAGAATACACGCAGCAGCCAGTGCTTAATGGGCCACCGGGATGATTAATTTTCTGTGTCAACTTGGCTAGGTTATGATGTCCAGATGTTTGGTCAAATGTCTGACTAGCATCACCAGGAAGGCACTTTGAGATGCCATTAACATTTATGTCAGTAGATCCTGAGCAAATTTCCCATCATAGCATGGGTAGGAAATTTTAATCACTTTGAGCCCATAAGATAAAAGACAAGGTCCTCCAAGGTGGATGAATACTTTCGAAGAACTGGCTTTAGACTGGAAGACTGGAAGTCTTCTCTGGGTACCTAGCCTGCTGGTCTACTCTAAAACTCTGGACTTGTGGGCTCATGACCTTATGAGCCAAATTCTTAAAACTACATAAATACATTTGCATGTGCATGAGCATGCACGTGCGCATACACACACACACACACACACACATACACACACACACACACACACACACACAGAAAGAGAGAGAGAGAGAGAGAGAGAGAGAGAGATCCTACTCTTGGAGATCCCTGAATAACATAGCCACCAACATCTACTACATTTAACCTCCCCTTTTCCTTTCATATTTCCTTTTCCTCTGTTATCTGCTGCCCTGGGAAGTTTCTTTAATAATTCACTTACATGTGAAACCTCATTTCAGGGCATATTTCTGGCAACTTTGACCTTGAGCAGGGCAGTAAGTTTTAACCACATCAAATTCTGAGAATAACACATTTCAGTTGCATCAAGTAGCTGTGGGCCTGCATCACTAAGGGAGCTGATCTGGAGTGTTCCCCAAACCCCAAAAATCTCATCCCAAGACTGGCAGGAGTTAGGACTGCTTTCTCCCTGCTATTAGCCTCCACACACAACCTCTATCTTCACCACCTCTCATAATGGTCATATCTATGGCCAGATTATAGGTTCAACTCTCTCTCACCCCATAAGAACCTGCCTAGAAGGTTCTTGGAATTCCCTTTCATGCAATTGAAGCATTGCCAGCACCCCTGCCCTAGCCAATAATGTACACCTGTGGGGAGCGGGTGTGGCGGCAGTCCCAAAGGCGCCAGGGACTGCAGCTAAGTCATATGACTTGCACCTGACTTCCTCATATAAGACACAAACATCTTGAGTGCTGCGCAGGTGTACCAGGATACAGGTGAATCCAATTTGGTGGAGATTTGCCCCTGCTGCCCTGATTAGCTGAAGCTGTGTGCCTGGTGAGGTGGCGTGGCCTGCTGTGCGTGGATGGGAACTGAAAGTATAAAAGAGTGAGAGGCCCAGGCTAGAGGGAGGATTATTATTCGAGAGAGGATTACTATTAGTGGGGGAGATATAAAAACAAGGGAGATATAAAAACAAGGGAGATATAAAAACAAGGGAGATATAAAAACAAGGGAAGATATAAAAACAAGGGAGATATAAAAACAAGGGAGATATAAAAACGAGGGCGATATATAAACAAGGGAGATATAAAAACAAGAGAGATATAAAAACAAGGGAGATATAAACAAGGGAGATATAAACAAGGGAGATATAAACAAGGGAGATATAAACAAGAAGAAATAGGACTGAATAAACGTGTGCAGAAGGATCCTGTAGCAGCGTCGTTCTTGCTGGCGAGTTGGGGGCGCGCGCAAGAAGTGGTGCCGAAACCCGGGACAAGAAACATCTTCAGGCATGAGCGAAGACCCCCTGCTACAGGGAGGATTCAGAACTGCATAACGGGGAAGAAGGGGTTAATAAAGTGTTCCCGTAAAACAGACTGTTGAGAAGGATCTGGCGTGGATTCAGAACTCTTCAGCTGGGGAACGGTACTGATGAAGAGAAAGAAGAAAGATGAAGACTGAATAAACTGCTGTTAGAAGGACTGGTGGTCGTGTCGTTCTTGCTGGTCGAGAGCAGGCGCGACAATTGGTGGCCCGTACGGGGAACCGACTCCCCCACCGAGTTCAGAACTTTCAGCAGTCAGTGGTTGCCGGCAGGGTAAGTTCACGGTGAGTGAAATTTGCGACCCCAGGAGTTTGGGAAGGACCTCGATAAAATAGAGGTGAGCATAAAGTTGCCAGGAAGTAGGCACAAAGTAACCCAGGAGTTTGGGAAGGACCTCGGATAAAATAGAGGCGAATATAACGTTGCCAGGAAGCAGGTACAAGGTAACTAAAGGTTCACGGCTTTGGGACAAGTTAAGGTTCCCGGTTTGGGGACAAGTTAAGGAACTATGATAACCTCAGTGTAGTGATCAATAGATCCTCGCTGTGTAGTTATGCTTTTTTCTCCCATTGACCCTTTGTGGGTAGGTCTGATAGTTTTGGTCTTGTTTGTTCTGATATATGGACTCTGTTACTGTTTGAAATTGTGTGTAAAGGTAGTCAAGACAGGTCAGAAAATCCTTATAGAGCAACAAGAAAGTATGTCGGAGGAAGAGAAGGGCTTAAAAAGAAAAAGGAAAAAGAAGACACAGTAAAATCAGGTGAACAGAAAGGACGAAATAAAAGAGCCGAGGTGGAGGAGGAAGGCGAATTAGCTTTTGTGCCGCCTCCCTATGCCTCCTCAGCAGCCACCTGTAGGCAGACCTTCTGTCCGGAGGTCTGGAAAGAGGATAGATTCTCCTTGCTGGGATGTCCTATTTTCACTGATCAAGCTGAATTTGCATGGGATAGAGATATGCTGCTTGGTCAAGGTCGATTTGCACAACAACAGTCAGGATATCCAGTGCAGGTGTTTAAGCAGGTAAATCAGATTGCCATAAGGGCACGGAAACCATTGCCCAACAGAGGGGAAGCTAGTGAAAACTTGACTTTCATATTGACTCCCCAGATGGACACACAGGTGATTGAGGTTATGGTCTCATCACCACGAGGTATTGTGTCCATCCCCCCTGGGATCGACAGGATCAGGTGTTGACGTGGGCGAGAAGGTCTGTTTGTGTTTCCACAGGACCAGACAGAACCTCTTTGGGTGCCGGAGAGATTGGTGAGACGCTACAAGAATGAGGCTCCTGATCCAGTTGCCCCTGTGGATGTGGTGGATGATCCCACAAGCACAAAGGATGGAGCCGAGATAGAGATCCTTTCGGTATTCCAGAAGCCGATACCAGCTCGACATGACGTTCAAATTTTTCCACGCTTTTTGATCCCTGAATTCCCCTTAAAGAGATAGCCTCTCTGGCCATCTATCCCTTGCTTCAGGGAAGATGAGCGGGGATGAGAGCCCTGGGATGTATGCTTGTTATAGTGTGTGTGTTTTTTGTGTTTGGCACATGTGTTAGGTGCAGAGTGTGCGGCCTGCACTTTCGCCATGGTAGCATAGGCTTTTGCTGCAGTGGAGGCGGGACAATCTCCTCAGATTCGGTTTGCCGCTCTAAAAGAAATTATGCTGCGTTATGCCGTGGGGTGCGAGGCTAAGCACTGCACAGAGGATAGCTTGCTGTTGGCATCCTGTGGAAGGCACGTCTGATTGCATGAAGGTTCAGTGTCCTAGTTCCCTTCCCTCAGGAAAAATGACACGGGAGCTGGCCAAGACCTCTCTGGGTGATGAGCCTAAGGGATGGTTTTGTGTAGGGCCCCTATGCTTGCACACTGGGGATCAGACCTCTACCTTCACCCATGAGGCTTGCTTGCAGCAATTAAGATCTGGCCATAGGTTCATTAACATCCTGGCCTTTTGATGCACCTGCCACAAGCAAAACACAATCTCCCCAGGTGTGGCTTGGCATAATAGAGAGGTAGTCAGTGATAAGACTCCCTGGGCATGTCACCAACCTAAGACAGGGATCAAACCAATGCTGTTTGTCTCCCAAGGACGGGTAAGGGGCATGGCTGCGGGGGGCTATCTACAGACATTCTCTCTGCCAAAAAAGAAAAAAGGGGGAATTGTGGGGAGCGGGTGTGGCGGCAGTCCCAAAGGCGCCAGGGACTGCAGCTAAGTCATATGACTTGCACCTGACTTCCTCATATAAGACACAAACATCTTGAGTGCTGCGCAGGTGTACCAGGATACAGGTGAATCCAATTTGGTGGAGATTTGCCCCTGCTGCCCTGATTAGCTGAAGCTGTGTGCCTGGTGAGGTGGCGTGGCCTGCTGTGCGTGGATGGGAACTGAAAGTATAAAAGAGTGAGAGGCCCAGGCTAGAGGGAGGATTATTATTCGAGAGAGGATTACTATTAGTGGGGGAGATATAAAAACAAGGGAGATATAAAAACAAGGGAGATATAAAAACAAGGGAGATATAAAAACAAGGGAAGATATAAAAACAAGGGAGATATAAAAACAAGGGAGATATAAAAACGAGGGCGATATATAAACAAGGGAGATATAAAAACAAGAGAGATATAAAAACAAGGGAGATATAAACAAGGGAGATATAAACAAGGGAGATATAAACAAGGGAGATATAAACAAGAAGAAATAGGACTGAATAAACGTGTGCAGAAGGATCCTGTAGCAGCGTCGTTCTTGCTGGCGAGTTGGGGGCGCGCGCAAGATACACCCACCCTGGAAATCCCTCCCCACTCACCACAATCTATATAGCCGTTGTTCACCCTGAATAAAGTTGAGTGGTCTCACAGAAGTCAATTTGTTGAACTCCTGGCCATTCTGGCTGACAGCCTCCAAAGAAGAGGAGAACCACAGTAGCTATGACCTCCCCCAAAGTTTAGCAAACTAAAATGCCAAGATATTTTATTTTCCATGAGTCTTCAGATCAAGTAGAATGATATCGACTGGATTAGAGAAGGGGGACCCTGGTTCTGTTCAGCATTTTCCCCCTTCCTTTTGACAGCAGTGGACAACCCTAGTTATGGCTTTCTTCTGCTAGTAACAGAGATAATAGGAAAGTAGACTTTTGCATGGCTTATTGAGGCTGCTTGGAACTAGCACAGCTCTCTTCTTTGTACCAATCACAAAGGTTTTATACAGGAAGCCACTAAATTCCTTGTTCCTTACAAGGGGTGACTAAGCAGCATCACATGCTCTTATTATCTTGAATAAATCTTTAAATTACAATAACATGGATTATCAGTGATCTCTAAACTACCAGGAGAGTCTTTAGCAACATTAGGTGTAGTTAAATTTGAGAGCTAGTTCCTGATGCTACAGAGACCATTGGAGAAATTCATTCTTCCAATTCTGTTCCTCTATAAGCACGTCTAGTATTGTAATCTGCATGAGGCAGGATTTTCTAGAACAAGATAACAGACAATTACAGAAGTGGATTCATTAAACGAACTTACATGCTAGGGGCTGGGTAGTTCAACAACAGGCATATGAACACCAGAGAAGCTCAGAGGGCTGTAGTTACTGAACTTTGAAAACTGCATGCCTCACCAGTCTCAATCTGGTGGTGAAGGCCATAGAGATGTATCAAAAGTCAGTTTTGGTCTGTATTGGAATGCTGAGGAAGGCCAGAGTCTGATGTTGGCAAGGTTTGGCAGTAGCAGCAGCAAGAGTATCACTATCCACTTCTACCTGCCACCACCATCACCACTGAACTTCTTGTGGTGATTGACACATTCACCAGCAAGAAGTGAAGACAGGCAGGCAAGCAACACTGGGTTTTCCTTAGACTTCTTTATATCCAGGCTGTTGGGGCAGGTGCTGCCCACTCTGGGGCAGTGTGTGTGTATGTGTGTGTGTGTGTGTGTGTGTGTGTGTGTGTGTGTTCATTCTCTCCTCTATTAGTTTCTCAGGGGACAAAAAAAAAAAAACCCTCCAGAGTTACTGAAAGACATATTGCTTAGCTGATTTCAGACCCCATCAAGTTGAAAATCAAGATTAACTATACAGGGACCTTCCTAGATGAGTCAACTCCTGACCCACTGTGGTGGCTGCCTGTCCACTATTTTCTGCAGTTCTTAGCTTCTTCCTCAGGCACATTTTCCCATAACTCACTAACCACCTCCCAACCAGCAATTGTTTAGCCCCTTTCGATGCAGAGAAAACAAGCCTTTCAGAGCCTGAGCATGGACAGCATCCAAGCTCAGGCTAACACTGCCTTTGTAATAGAGCTCTTGGTGTATTTGTGGATTTTGAGTATTTCAGTTGAGTTCATGCTGTGTGTCAAAGGTCAAACCAACAGTTCTTTTTAGACTCAGATATTTCTTTGTAGACTTAATTATTACGATTTCGGGCACAGCTGTGGGACTGGAACTCTCAGCCCACAGAAGCCCTTTTGTGCAGCCGAGAAGGTGCCTCCTTTCTTTTCGACATTTTAACAAGGTATGTGCAAACAAACTCCTCATTTGATCTTCACCTTGAGGGCAACGTCCTTGATCTTTGCTGCCAGAAGTTATCTTAATTTCAGAGATTTTTTTTTCTGCTTGGAAAATCTGGCTAAGAGAAATTATTTTTTCAGTCTAGCAAGCCCCTGCATCTCTGGGCTATGTGCTCTCTCAGTTCTGCTTACAAATTTATTGGTTCTTGGTTGTGTTTATCTCTCTTTTATAATATCTGAGCACACATAGCTGTAAGCAAAGAATCTACTGGTAATTCAAACTTGGAAAAGCATAACAGTTTTATTTCTTATCTTCCAAGTTATCATTTGTCCTAGCTTGAATTTCAGTTGTTATGATAAAACATTCTGACCCAAAGAAACCTTGGGAAGAAGGGGTTTGTTCAATCTTACACTTGTGTGTGACAGTTCATTATTGAGAGAAGGCAGGGCAGGAACTTAAGGTGGGAACTGAAGTAGAGACCATGGAGGAACACTGCTTATAGAGTTACTCAGCTACTTATACTTATCCCAGGTCTACTTGCCTAGGGATGGTACTGCCCCCAGTGGGCTGGGCTCTGCTACATCAACTAGTGACCAAAACAAACCAAACTAACCAAACCAAAACAAAAATACAAACAAACAAACAAACAAACAAAAACAAAAAACAAAAGGCGTACAGACATGTATATATGGCAGTTTGATGAAGGCAATTCCTCATTTGAAGTTCTCTTTTCCCAGATGTGTCAGTTTGACAACCAAGATGAGCCACCATCTCACCATGACTTATAGTGTATTATGTCTACATAGTGCTGGTGACTTTTGTCCAGCCATTTATAAATTTCCTAACCATTATTTTTTAGTTTAAAATACACTTTTCTTCCATTTCTTTCCGTGAATGTGCATGTTGAGTGGAGGGGCATGCACACGCCATGGCTCTATGTGTGGAAGTCAGGTGACATCACGTAGGAGTCAATTCTCTTCTCCCATCACGTGGATCTTGTGCTCAAACTCGGGTCATGAGGCTTGGTGGCAAGTGCTTTTACCCACTGTGACATCTCAGTGGTCTCAATTCTAGGTTTTTAAAAATAATTCATCGTCACTGTCTCACCTTCATGCACATCTAAGTCCAAAGGCACAGGTTTCTGTGTTATTGGCTATTGTTATAATAAACTGTCTCTCAATGGCTTAAAAATGAACTGCTTATTGCATTGTAAATAGAATCAAGAGGAAGAAGGTTGTTATTATTAATATACTCTACTTCAAAGAGGAAAACTTCTTGCTTTGGAATTATAGAGAAACCTTTTATTTGTTTGTTGAACAATGGTATTATAGTCTCACACATTTGACACACATTTGAACAACTTTTTTTTTTTTTCCCACTACAGGGAACTACTGTTTTTCTAAAGAAATCAAAGGCAGATTTTTAAGTTTGGAAAAAAAAACCCAGCAAATGAAGAGGCCATAGTTTAAAAGTTGCAAATCCAACTTGGAGACACCAATATTTCTGCAAGTTCTTACTTCAAAGGGCGGAGGATGGAACAGGGCAGGCCGATGAGGGAAAATCTTGTTATTGGCAAAGTTGGTTTAGGAACTAACAATCTTTCCTCAAAGGCTCATGGGAGAAACAGAGCTTTGAAGGCAGTTGAACTAAAGCCTTTTGTGGGATTACTGAACGATGCAAGGATTACTGAATGAGAGTGCAGAAACTGGACAAGGTGCAAAAAGCTGCAGGCCAGCATGTCCTGAAGACCTGAGGATTCTGGGAGATGTTAGTGAAGGGAACTACAAACTGAAACTCTGTCCTTCAGCACTCTGTGAGAAAGACAGGAAAGGTTGTGGCCCTTAGTGGTAACAAGTCCAAGTATAACATCAATGGTTGAATTAAAGAAATCTTGCTCTGCACATTAATGTCTAAAACAATTGTGTGTGTGTGTGTGTGTGTGTGTGTGTGTGTAGTGTAGTGTAGTGTGTATGCAGATACATGTGTGCATGTCATGCTCTGAGGTACATGTGGAGGTCAAAGGTCAATGGGGAAGTCAATGCTCTTTTTCCATCATGTATGCCCTGGGGTTTGAACTCAGGCCATCAGGTCTGGCAGCAAGCTTATACATTAGCTTTATAAATACAGCCATCAGCTAATATTTGTGTACCTTGGCATTATTTTGCCAGATGTTGGTGGAATAACCAGTGTGCTCCACTGATCACAGTTTTGCCTTTAGTCAGGGAAGGCTAATTGCTGCAGTAAAACTCTCAAGCTTAGTGATTTAGCAAAATTGTTTAATAGCTTAGTTCCATCACAGCCTACGATGGATGGCAGGGCAGGGGATACTGCTCTAGAAGGTCATTTGGGAATTCAGGTTTCTTTCATCTCGCAGCTACCCCTTTTATAGTTCCTAGTAGTTTCCTCAGTTTCTTTGCTAGCTGATGAGAAGGGTGTGGTGGTTTGAATACCACTGCATATTCTAGGTGGTTGATTTTTGTGCACACTTCTCTTATTCATGCCAGTGGAGGTGGGACCACATTTTCTTCCCTTTGAATGTGGACACCCCCAGTGACTTGTTGCTAATGAAAAGCAGAGTAGAAACTTCATCTTCTGAGACTAGATCATACAGGCTTTGTTATTATTCTTTCTTTGTGCCCTGATGTTTCTTTGAGGAATGTCCCTCAAGGACAACTGAGGCGATAGAGAGGAAGGTCTTTGTGGTGGATAACTGAGTTCTTTGTCAACTACTAGCAAGTAAATGAAGCCCTTTCCCATCAGCCCTCTGAATGCATTTCCTAAGTAGTAGATCTTCCAGCCCCAGCCAAACTTTCAGATGACCAAAGCTCTAGCTCATGGCTTAACTGCATTTCATGAGAGCCACTGGGCTAAAACCACCCAGCAAAGTCCTCTCAATTTCTGATTCTCAGAAACTGGGTTGGTTAATAAATGTTTGCTATTTGAAGCTGTTAATTTGTAGGCTGATTTTACAGTAACAAGTATCATAGATGATAAAGAGTTATGTGTGGTATTTATAATGTTGGACCTATTAATGTAGCTGCAACAAGCTGATAAACACTTCATAAACTTCCAGGCATTGTATGGAATCTTTTATTAGTAGTATCACCATGACAAGAGATTCAATTTTCCATCATTGTAATACCTGAGATAACTCAGTGTCTCAGCCGACAGTTTTTAAGGTTTCAAGTCTGTGATTGATTGGCCCCATGCCTTTGGTCCTATGGCAAAGCATCATGGTGGAAGTTTGTAGTAGAGCATATCCTCCCTATGTCCAGGAAGCAAATAGGAGAAAGGAGAAGGAGGCAGAGCTGCCCCATCATCTCTTTTAGAATAGAGCGCAGTCCTGGTCCTCCTACGAAGACCTATCACTGAAAGATTCCACCAGCCTCCCAATAATGCCACTCTGGGGACCAAGTTGTCAACACATAGAGCATTAGGGGAAATTCAATATTCACACTACAGCAAGTGAGGTAGGTGTGGTTACTAGTTCTATAGTGGGGAATATCAGCCATGGAGAGGTTTGGCAGCTTTCACAAAGAGTCTTGTTACAGACAGCCCTGTAAACAGAGGTTCAGTTCCCTAAGTGAAATCAATATCTTTCCATAGGTAGCCTTAGGCCTCTGACCAGTAGACAGTGTTAGTGGGGTGATTGACAGAACCAGGAATATTTTCAGTTGATGGTGTGGGAAGTGTCTTGACTCCTGTCAGTGGGGGTGAAACAAGAACCTCAGGTGCTATTCCCTACTGGGACTAAAATGAGTACTGGATGTTGTAGGCTCAGTTATCCATGATAGCAGATGTAGGCCTGACAGGAAGAAATAAGGGACATAGAAAAATCCTAACTTGATTAAAATCGTGTTTTCTTTCCCTTTGGCACATGGCTCTCATAGGGATGTTTCAGCTTATTCAATATACTAAATAGATACCATATAACTTCTGTGGCAATTTTGGATGATGCAGTATGTGGGGAAATGTTTTGTGTATTCTGGGCTACAAACACAGTTTGGGGTATGGTATACCAGTGGCATTATTTTCTTGAGATGCACATATTTTATTTTTCATTATCATCTCAGTGCCTAATATGTTATCTTGCACGGGGGAGGGGGGCATTGTGATTATACAATGTAGTTTCTGTTGAAGGTACAGATAAACAAATAGGATTTCTTCATTCTTCATGGAAAGGGGAGCTGGTACATGATGTGCATCGTCCCTCTCCTCCAGGTGCTGGTTACAAGTTCACCAAGTGTTCTCACACAGTATCTCACACCGGTGCCCCATCAGGACATTGGCACTGCTTGTGCCTGGAACAGTGGGAGGCAGCCCTTATTAAAGCACTTTGTCCAATTCAGCATTGAAGCAGATCTAACAAACTCAGAGAGTGCTCAGAAGAGAACAATAAAAATTGATTGAACAGACCTTCTAAAGAAAGTTTAGGCAGTTTGGGATTATTTTAGCTAGCGCTACCAGTTGAAGGGGCACAATACTTTTTCAGTACACTAAAACTGTCTTATAAAATCTGTGGTTATCAGTGAGCTATTCTCCTAGATGACAGACACACAGGAAATTCCACCACTGTCCTCTTTGACAAGAACAAAAAGCTATCATCCTCTGCTCATGGAATAACTGCAGCCCATCTGCTCTCTGAACATTCTACGTAGTATTAGGACTTTCTCTGAAGAACTGCAGGACTCTCGGGTACTTTCAAGTCATGGGTTGATGCAGAGAGGAGATCATTTCATTATGCCAAAGACTAACACATATTCATCCCATGACCGGGCAGTTTGAAAGCTGAAGATCGTGGGCCCCAGAGACACTATGGGGGCTCTGTCTGCCTTCTGTGTTCCTTTCCCTCTCATTTATAACTCTTCAGCATCTGCAGAAATCTGTAACATATGAGCAGACAGCAGACTTATTTCAGTCTTGTCCAATTATTTCTTAGTACTTGTTATTACGTAAAGGAAGGCTTCCTAGGCCAACAGGATCTTGGAATTAGAATTTTTGCTGATATTGATGTCATGGCTTGCCTGAGCCTAGGAGGTGTCTCAGAGCACCACAAATTCCACAGAGCTAATTAACTTTATAGATGTGAATAAACACTTTGTATGTCGCTGCTATTGTGTTAGAAACCGGATAAATATTGATGAATTGTGTATGTTTTATCCATGCCAAAATAGAGCTTAAACATGAAGCTTATAAGCTAACTGGAAACACAAACTCTCTCTCTCTCTCTCTCTCTCTCTCTCTCTCTCTCACACACACACACACACACACACAAATCACTAAACAATTATAATACAATAAGATATGCATTATAAAAGACCATAGGAGAAATGGTCTAACCAGAGTTGGGGTCTGGGAACTTCTTTTGGATAGGGGGCTACACAAGTGATCTGTGGAAGGTAAGTGTTATCAGTTATATTAGTTTCTCTTTTCTTCCCAGGAATTAGTCAAGTTTCCCATACTTTGGGAATACATGTCAATCAAGCATGTCCAAACAGCAGTCTGTGGGCCCTCCATTGATGAGGATAGCTGTGAATGAGGCTTAACACAAAGTCTTAGTTACTAAAACATTATAAGATTTTTTTTGTTGGTTTGTTTGTAAGTTGATTGTGTGATTATTTTGTAAAAAAAAAATTCACTCTTTTAAAAATTGAAAATGGATTCATCTCTCATACAATACATCCTGAGGACAGTTTTCCCATCCTCCACTCTTCCCAGTTTCTTCAACTCCCCCCAATCCACTCCCCTCCATTTCCCTTCTGAAAAGAGCCAGCCCCCCAAGAGACAACAACCAAATACCTTTATATATGGCAACATTGTGTGACAATATCAGGAGTGAGAATTTGTCTGAAACCATCTAGGTTAGCCAATTATGAGCATACTTTTTGTTTTATTTAAGAATTGTAATTCCACAATCTAACCAGAACCTCCATGGCTTAGTGTTGAAGAGTGGTTGCTCTTGGTATAGTTAACTTTAGATTAAATTAATGTTAGTAATCATATACCAAGAAATAACTCTGTCTTGAAGCAATGTGCTGATAAAACATCTAAGCAATGAAGATACTTTCCTAATCTGTAGGCTGCCATTTAGTTCTATTGACAGTGTCCTTTGCCTTACAGAAGCTTTTCAATTTCATGAGGTCCCATTTATCAATTGTTGTTTTTAGAGCCTGAGCCATTGGTGTTCTGTTCAGGAAATTGTCTCCTGTACCAGTGTGTTCAAGGCTATTTCCCATTTTCTCTTCTGTTAGCTTTAGTGTATCTGGTTTTATATTGAGGTCTGTGTTACTTAGGGTTTTATTGCTGTGGACAGACACCATGACCAAGGCAACTCTTACAAGGACAACATTTAATTGGGGCTGGCTTACAGGTTCAGAGGTTCAGTCCATAATCATCAAGGCAGAAGCATGGTAGCATCCAGGCAGGCATGGTTGAACTGAGAGGTCTACGTCTTCATGTAAAGGCTGTTAGTGGAAGACTGGCATCCAAGCAGCCAGGATGAGGGTCTTAAAGCCCACACCCACAGTGACACACCTACTCCAACAAGTCCACACCTATTCCAACAGGGCCACACCTTCTAATGGTGCCACTCCCTGGGTTTAGCATATACAAACCATAACAAGGTCCTTGATAAACTTCCACTTGAATTTGTGGAAGGTGATAAATATGGATCAATTTCAATTTGCAATCTTCTTCATGCAGACATACAGTTAGACCAGCACCATTTGTTGAACATGTTTTCTTTTTTCCATTGTATGGTTTTGGTTTTTTTTTTTTTTTTTGGTCAAAAATCACATGTCCATAAGTGAGTGGGTTTATTTCTGGGTCTTCGATTTGATTTCATTGATCAACTTGTCTGTTTCTGTATAAATACCAGTTTTTGTTTGTTTGTTTTGATCAGTATTGCTCTGTAGTACAGCTTGAGATCAGGGATGGTGATGCCTCTCTCTCTATATATTTTTTATTCTTCAGGATTGTTTTAGCTATTCTGTTTTTTTTTTTTTTTGTTTTTTGTTTTTTGTTTTTTTGGTTTTCTGTGTGAAACTGAGAATTGCTCTTTCAAGTTTTGTAAAAAATTGTGTTTGAATTTTGAAGGGAATTGTATTGAATCTATAGATTCCGTTTGGTAATATGGCCATTTTCACTATGCTAATACTACTGATCCATGAACGTGGGGGGGGGGGTCTTTCCATCTTCTGAAATTTTCTTTGATTTCGTTCTTCAAGGACTTGAAGTTATTATCATACAGATATTTCCCTTGCTTGGTTAGATTTATACCAAGATATTTTATATTATTTGTGACTGTATGAAAGTTATTGTTTCCCTATTTTTTCTCAGCCCATTTATTATTTGTATAAAGGAGGACCACTGATATCTTTGAGTTAATTTTATACCCAGCCACTTTGCTAAAGTTGCTTATCAGCTGTAGGAGTTCTCTAGTAGAATCCTTGGGGTCACTTATGTATACTTTACATAACTTATCATCTGAGAATAATGATTTCTTGACTTCTTCCTTTCTAATATGTATTCCTAATCTCTTTTTGTTGTGTTATCATTCTAGCTAGAACTTTAAGTACTATATTGAATATATAGGGATAGAAAGAGACATCTAATATCCAAAATATGTTAAGAACTCAAGCAATTAGACCCCCAACAAACCAAATAACCCAATTTAAAAATGGGATACAGAGTTTTGCTCAACAGAATGCTCAACAAAGAAATCTTAAATGGCCAAGAAGCATGTAAAGAAATTTTCAACATTTTTAGTCATCAGGGAAACCCAAATCAAAACAACCCTGATATTCAACCTTTTACCAATCAGATGGCCAAGATAAAAAAAATCCAAGTGACAGCACATTCTGGTGAGGATGTGGAAAAATTTGAACACTCCTCCATTACTGGTAGGATTGCAAACTTGTACAACCACTCTGGAAATCAGTATAGCGGTTTCTCAGAAAACTGGAAATCATTCTACCTGAAGTCCCAGCTATACTGCTCTTAGGCATATACCCAAGGAATGCTCCACCATGCCACAAGGACACTCATTCCACTATGTTCATGGCAGCTTTATTTTTAATAGGTAGAAACTAGAAACAACTCCAATGTCTCTCAACCAATGAATGAATACAGACAATGTGTTCCACTTACACAATGGAATACTATTCAGCTATTAAAAACAAGGACATTATGAATTTTGCAGGCAAATGGTGGATTTAGAAAATATCATCCTGAGTGAGGCAACCCTGACCCAAAAGGACATGCATGGTATGTACTCGCTAATAAGTAGATATTAGCCATAAAGTACAAGATACCATGATATACCCCACAGACCCAAAGAAGTTACACAAGAAGGAAGACCCAAGCAAGAGTGCTTGAATCTCACTTAGAAGGGAGAATAAAATAGTCATAGGAGGCAGAGGGTGGAAGGGAACTTCATGGCAGAGGGAGGAGGAGGGAGATGGGATGGAGAGAACAGATGTGGGGAGAGACAGGAGAGAGAGCCAGAGGACCAGGAGAATAAATAGAAATCTGAAGCTGGGGGTGGTGGACTGGGCAGGGGGGATTTCTAGGAAGTATCAGGGGCTTGGGATGGAGAGGTTTCCAAGAGTCAATGTTGGTATTCACCAAGACAACAGTGAGAACATGGAACCTGAAGAGGCCCTCGCCTGTAGCCAGGCAGGACCCCCAGTAGAGGGATAAAGACACCAACTCACCCACAACTTTCTATCTAAAATTTGTTTTGAAAGAAACGCAGGGGCATGAACCCACCAGAATTCCTCCTATCAAAAGGAAACGCAGAGCCGGGCGTGGTGATGCACGCCTTTGATCCCAGCTCTCAGGAGGCAGAGGCAGGCGGATTTCTGAATTCAAGGCCAGCCTGGTCTACAAAATGAGTTCCAGGACAGCCGGGGCTATACAGAGAAACCCTGTCTCAAAAAAACAAACAAACAAACAAACAAACAAACAAACAACAACAACAACAAAAAGGAAACACAGGGACAAAGAGTGGAGCAGAAACTGAAGGGAAGGTCATCCGGAGACTGCCCCACTTAGGGATCCATCCCATCTGCTGACACCAAACCCAGATACTATTGCTGATCCCAAGAAGTGCTTACTGACAGAAGCCCAGTATAGCTGTTCCCTGAGAGGCTCTGCCAGAGCCCAACCAATACAGATGCGGATGTACACAGCCAAACATTGGACTGAGCACAGGGACCCCAATGGTAAAGTTTGGGCAAGGACTGGAGAAGCTGAAGGAGTTTGCAACCTCATAGGAAGAACAACAATATCAACCCCAGAGCTCCCAAGAACGAAACTACCAACCAAAGAGTACACAGGGGATACCCGTGGCTCCAGCTGGATATGTGGCAGAGAATTGCCTTATTTGGCATCACTGGGAGTAGAGCCCCTTGGTACTGTGGAGGCTCGATGATAGAGGATAGGGGAATGCTAGGCTGCTGAGGCAGGAGTGGGTGGGCTGGTAGGGGAGCACTCTCATAGAGGCAGGGGGAGGGAGCATGAGATAGGGGACTTGTAGAGGGGAAACTGGGAAAGGGAATAACATTTGAAATATAAATAAATAAAATAAACAATTAAAAAAAAAAAGAAATGCAGGGAAAAAATGGAGCCAAGTCTGAAGGAATGACCAACCAATAACCAGCTCAATTTGAGACCCAATCCCTGACACTATTAATGGTACTCTTGTTATTCTTTTCTTTTTTCCTTTAAGGATTTATTTATTTATTTTATGTATGTGAGTACACTATAGCTGTACATATTGTTGTGAGCCTTCATTTGGTTGTTGGGAATTGAAATTTTAAGACCTCTGCTTGCTCCAGTCATCCCCTCTTGCTCAGGTCAGCCCTCAGGCCCAAAGATTTATTTACCATTATACATAGTACACTGTAGCTGTCTTATGTTGCACCAGAAGAGGGCATCAGATCTCACTACGGGTGGTTGTGAACCACCATGTGGTTGTTGGGATTTGAACTCAGAGCCTTCAGAAAAGCAGTCAGTGCTCTTACCCACTGAGCCATCTCGCCAGCCTCCTCTTTTTATTTTTGCAGACACAAGTCTAGCATAACTGCCCTTGGAGAGACTCTTCCCAGCAGCTTACTGAAACAGATGTAGATATCGACAGCCAAATATTGGACCAAGAATGGAGACTCTTATGGAAGAGTTGGGGGAAGGACTGAGGGCCCTGAAGAAGAAGGGAACTCCACAAGAATCAACCAACAGAGTCAACTAACCCGAGCCCCTAGGAGCTCTCAAAGACTGTGCCACCAGCCAAAGAACATCTAGAGGTTGAACCAAGGCTCCCAGAACATATGTAGCAGATATGTACCTCAGTCTCCATGTGGGTCCCCACCAACTGAAGCAAGGGCTGTCCCTAAAGTTATAGCCTGACTGTGGAATCTGTTCCCTAATAGGGCTGCTCTGTCTGGTCTCAGTGGGAAAGGATGTGCCTAATCCTGCAGATATTTGATGTGCCAGATAATGGGGTCTTGCTCGCGCCCGACTTGACCAGCAAGAACGACGCTGCAACAGGATCCTTCTGCACACGTTTATTGGGAGAGCTTGATTGCAGAAGCGAAGAGACCCCGAGCCCAGAACTGGTGCTGCTTATATAGGCCTAGGAAAGGCGTGTCTTACACTCAGATTGGTTATTCACTATGCCTCATTTGCATGTTCCTCATCTGATTGGCTACTCTCTCTCAGTACCTCACAGAACCTCATTAACATACCTCATTTGCATGTCTCACCTCTGATTGGTTATATTCTCAGTACCTCATTAACATGCCCGGGCCAGGCAGTGACTTGGCAAAAAGCTTTACTGCATATGTACACATTGGTTGTTTGTCCAAACTTATGCGTGGTGGCCAGCAGTAGCCAGTGCCACTCTGCAACGGCACATGTGGCTTCCCACAATGGGGAGTGGGGGAGGGACTATGGGAGGGAGAACTGGAAAGAGCAGCATTTGGGACGTAAATTAATTAATTAATTAATTAATTAATAAAAAATCTAGACAGCTCAAGTGTTAAAATATGTATTTACTGTATAGAAAAGAATCTTTATCCAACAAGCTAGATAAAGCTAAAGGTATTTTTTCTAGTATTAGCGTACATACATATTTTCAACAGTAATTCAACACTTTTTGGAATTAAGTTAAAAATTATCAGTGATAAATAATTATGACAATCCACGTACTGAAATGACAAGAGTTGACTGCCCAGTTAAGAGTGGTTTTTATTTTCTTGGCAGAGAGCAAATATGCAAGAGTCAGCCCCCCAGTGGCTACACATGTATATTAGCCCCAGTTAGAAGACCCAGAGCTGGATATCTGGCCTAAAATAAGCCAGGCTAATATCATCCTATGTATTTTTGAGTTGGGACAAGAAAAAATGTGAATGAATCTCTATTAGTGTTGAACGCTGCAGAATACAAATACAGGGCATTTCCTTCTGTGGTAGAAAGGTGTGAATATGGATTGGTCAAAATTCAAAATGGGACAGAGGCAAAGAGAGGAGAAACAGGGATAGAGTGAGAGAGTGAAGAAGGAGAGGGGAGGGAAAAGGAAAGAGACAGAAAAGGAGAAAGGGAGAGGGAAAGTGATAGAAGGAATGTCTGGTGTTTTCTGGTAATCTGCTCAATACTTTATATCGTATTTACACCCTAGTGCCTGCAATTCCCTAAGGCCTAGTTATTCTGTGTCTCAGCTATAGTTTTATGAGAAAAACATTACTATGTTGTCAGCTTTCTATTATTATGAGAAACACATTTATAAAAATTAGCTTATAATGGGGTTATGGGGGTTCATGTTGCTTGAGGTCTGTGGTGAGACTGGTATCATGACAGCATTGCACGGTGCAGCAAATGTACTTAGCTCCAGAAAGCAACGAAGACAGAGGAGGACCTGGGACCCTTCCACTCCCAAAGACCTATATGTTTCCATTATGGCTTCTCTTTTTAATGGCTCCACTGTTCTTCAGTGCCACCCAGGGACTGAAATTTAACACATGGATCTTTGTGGGGAACATCAAGCATTAGGATATAGCAATGCATTTTTTTTTTTTTTTGGTAAATTCTTTTTTATATTTTGCCTGGGCTACTCCAAACTGAGCTTTTCTCACCTACATCCAATAGTCTTAAAGTAGACAGGACATGGTGTATGGTTAGAATCTCCTATTGCCCCCTGATGGCTGATGGTTTTGAGACAGGGTATCACCTGTGCTGGCCTCCTGAGATCCAGGAGACCAGATAGATGATAATCAATCACTCCTTTCAGTCTTTGGGTTTTGTTTTGCTTTGATTTGTTTCATCTATAAAATGGAAGTCTCAGTGTGTGTTGATAGGAATAAATGATGTATTCCATACAAAATAATGAGCAGAGCACCCAGGACATAAGTGCACACTAATGTGAGCAGTTGTGTTAATGTAAACGAAGCCGGAAACAGCTGGGCCTTCCCACTTAGGCAATGGATGAGGTAAGCTTTTAAGAAGCAAACTACTTCAACCCTGGTATAAATAACTTGAGGCTCTCCTTCAGAGGATTCTTGAACCAGACAGGGGTAAATCATGATTGAATTTCTGTTTGTGACATAATGTGACAGCCTTACAGTCTCTCACTATCCTTGGGAAAAAATACAGCAACAAATAATTCTTTTTGCTGTGCCGCAGCCTGCTATACTATGCCTTACTTCATTTTGGAATCCAGTAGCCCCTCACCAGGGGATTTAATTACTTAATATCTCCAAAGAAACTAATTATAACAACACACGGTTCCCCTCGAGTTGCATTTATGTGGAACAAAACAGCCATAAAAATCTTCCTTGCTCACTGCTCCTGTTTATTTGCCACAGTTTGAGGTAAAGGAAGCTGACTGTAGGAAGACTTTTAAGGTCAGCCAAATCTGTTTCTGGCACTTCTTGATTCCTTTCTCTTCTCTATGCTTGACCTTCGACAAAAGGCTGAAGAGCAGTCCTTCTCTTTTCTGAAATCCATCTCTGCCCTTCCATTCTCTAATGCTCCTGCCTACCCCCCAGACTTCATCAAACTCATAAGGCAATGCAGTTGTTGAGAGTGGCTTTAGAATTAGATATACCCAAATCTCAATTCCAGCTCCCAACAAGTGATAATGCTTACCTCTCTTGTGATAACAAGTTGAGCAGAACCTGAGAGTTACCGATCATTCTTATGGAGACTAATTTGTTATATTAGAAAGGTGAAGGTAGTGGTTCTTGAAATGTGTGCCAACAGTGGAAAGCACACAGGAATGAAAGTTAATGTACTGAGCCGTGTACAAGTGATCATGGTTTAGGAGCATGGATTCGGGTTGCCTTGAATAACACGTGCCAATGTAGAAATGATTATGTGAACATTTATAGTCATAGAACCAAAGCTAGTCATAAGTCAAGATAAGAAGTTGGAAATATCAGATAGGCAATTTATAGTAAAGTGGGGGAAACTCAATTATAGCTGTTAGATGTTACCTGACAACTTCCTTAGCCATTGTGTTAGTAAAAGCTGTGGGACAGTGGACTGTGACAGAAAACGTGGTAAGGGTGAGTGGGTTCAGAAACCCCATTACTCCCAGACCTGAGGATGATAAGTGGTTCACCTACTCTTGACAGAGTCCTTGTCATGTGACCACAGCACCCCATAGAGAGGACCCTGGTCATGTAGGGGCCAGCACCCCTCCACATGCAGATGAGGCATCCCTAATATCTCAGACCAAGCCAATGGAAAGCATCTGCTTTTAGACCCCAACCCCACCCCAAAATGTACATAAGACCCTGTCCACAAGGAATAAAGATGCCAGAGTTACTTCATCAAAGATCATCTCTCCTGAAACTTTCCCTGCTGGAGGGGGAACTGCTTAAGCCTACCTAGGTAACTTCTTGACCTTGGCTGCAAACTATTTTTGCCTTATCTGTCTTAGTGTTCTACTGCTGTGAAGAGACACCATGACCAAGGCAACGTATAAGGAAGCATTTAGCTGGGGTCTCGCTTACAGTTTCAGAAGATTGGTCCTTGGTCATAATGACATGGAGCATGGAGGCCAGGAGGAAGACACAGTGCTGGAGCAGTAGATAAGAATTTATATCCTGAGCTGCAGACAGCAGGGAGAGGGAGAGAGAAAGAGAAACAGAAAGAGAGAGACAGAGAGAAAGAGAGAGAGAGAGACAGAGAGAGAGACAGAGAGATAGAGGAGAGAGAGAGACAGAGAGAGACAGAGATGAGAGAGGAGAGAGCGAGAGCGAGAGCGAGAGAGAGAGAGAGAGAGAGAGAGCGAGAGCAAGAGAGAGAGAGAGAGAGAGAGAGAGAGAGACAGAGAGAGAGAGAGAGAGACAGAGAGAGAGAGAGCAGCTGGTGTTGTCTAGTTAAACATCAAAGCCCCCCCCTCAGTGACTCACCTCCTTCACCAAGGCCACACCTAATATGTATACGCTAATCCTTCCCAAACAGTTTCACTCCCCCCTGATGACTAAGCATTCTAATATATGATCCTACGGGGTCTGTTCTCATTCAAATCACCCCAAATCTTCAACCTCTAAGCCTTATTGCTCAACTGTAGAAGGCCCTAACCTCCTTTGAGGATTTGGAATATGTGTCTGTTTTGGTTGCAACAATGTTTGAGATGTAAATGCCTGGCCCTGTATTCAAGAATTCGACACAAAGAAGCTATGTTCTGTTTCAGGCAGGCAATCTCATGTCCCTGCTGAGGACTGTGGCAAAAGGGAACTTTTCTATCACTGTTTACTCCTGAAGGTTGGGGTGTGTTCTCCAGAGTATTTGGGAGTAGAGAACACGTGGGTTTGTTGTGCTTTCGGAGGCTTGTTTTGCTCCTGGGTGGAAGTGTCTCCAGGTGGTCTTGTGTCAGTAGCTTCTACCAGTATGTAAGGGCATCCATCGGTACCATCACGTTTGGGGATGCAAATGCTGTTCCATCAGAGATTGGATGCAAACACTTGAAAGACAGGAGACACTGCTTATAAATCCTGAGCATCCTTATAAATTCTGTAGAACCTTTTCTTTCCATATACCCAGGGAATTCTGGGAAGTAGTGGGAGCTGTATGGGAACACTGGAGAGTAGTGGGGACATTAGCGTGCCAGCAAGGGAAACAAGCTTCCTTCAAGGAGCGACCACATGAGCATTACTGTCCAATTGTCTAAGAAGAAACCACTGGACAGACACCTGAGTCTTCAGCACTTTGGTACCCTGTGACTTCTTTTGACATTTGCAATATCTCAGTTTCACATTTTTAAGTTTGTACTTGTTTTCTTGAAAGTTTCTCCACACTGTATCGGCTAGACTACTCAAAGCACAGATCACCTTTGTCTCCAACGGAGTCCCTTTAGCTTTGTAGAAATAAGTTTGGAAGGCTTAGTAGGCTTTCACATAAATATAGACCAAGAGCCCGTGATTGCAGTGTGGTACTGGAAGTGAACTGGGGATTGTGTCTCACCTTTCTCTGGCTGAAGCTGTCCTGGCTGTAATCTACATGTGTGGACTGTGGGTTCCAAGAATTCTCAGACCGAACTTGCCCAGGTCTGATCAAAACTTGTAGGGGCTGGCCAGGAAACGGCATCTACTTATTCTTTTTCTAAGAATAATTTAATTCAAACTAATTTCAAACCTGCAGAAACATCCTCAGCTGGTGTTGTGCCTGTTCGAGAGCCCCAAAGGACCACCAAGGAGCAGATTCAAATGCAATCGCAGTGGGGTCTTTTTATTCAAGCTAGGGCTTAGACTCATCGCGGACACTGAACCAGCAGGATAAATAGTTCGGAAAGCCCGGAGCCCAGTTTCAAGCAAGCATTTATAGAGGTAAGCAAACAAGTAAGGGGTTTTTTTAGCCTGGCACATGTGTGATTGCGGCGGTGGGGGTGGGCGTAACTTAACAACAAAATTATGGAATTTTGTTGCCCTTTAAAATAGTTAATTGGTACTAGGAGCCAAACCATAAACTTAACTTCTGCTTTCCTCCTGAATGGTGGTTGTTAGGAAGTGAAATGCCAGGGGCAGGCTTCTAATCTGAGTCGTAGGTTTGTTGGTGAGTAACCTAGAGACTGGGGCTTGACACAGGTTTGTTGGGTAGTAACTTGAGTTTAACCTTCGGTCAGGTTCTCTAACATGGAATCTGAACTCAAGATCTGGTCTCTCACTGGTAATAGTGGCTTGGATTTGCTCCCAAATGTGTGTGCTCTCTCTGCCTGCTCCCAGTCTCTGTTCTTACTTTCTTTTCTCTTTCTAGTATAGACTGTGTGACTTGTTTTCAGGTCTTGCCAGTTGTCTTTGAGTTTCTCAATTTTCCACATTTGGGGTAGTTTGAATGAGATTGCTCTTCACGGGCTCCTGTATTTGCATGGTTACTCCCCAGCTGGTGATCTGTTTGAGAAAGATTGGGGTACAGCCTTATGTCACTGGGGGTGGACTTTGAGGTTTCAAAACCCTACCCTAGGCCCAGGGTTTCTCTCTGCCTGTTGCATTAAGATCAGGAGGTAAAGCTCTCAGCTACTGCTCCAGCAGCATGTCTGTCTGCTTTCTACTGTGATGGATGCTAAAGGACGAACCCTTTGAAACTGTAAGCAAATCTCCAATTAAATGCCTTTTTTTGTAAAAATAAGAGTAGCCTTGGTTATGCTCTCTCTTCATAGCAATGGAACATAACTAAGACAGAGAGCCTTGAGAGTTTTAAAGGACTCAGCCCTTTGATTTTGCTCCTTATTCCTGTATCATCAGCCATAGGCCACACATTCTTGGGAGAAAGGGAGATTTTTCTCAGGATAACCCATCAGAGAACATTTTCTTGCTCTGTCCAACTACTGGTGAGTCAAGCTGGTATAGCCCAGCCATGTTGGTATTTACCAAGTGATTTCACCAGTTTTTCTTTTGAACTTAACTAGAATTGGGTGGGAAATAGTTCCATGTCACATCAATATCCTAGGCTTCTTGCAGAGAATTGAAGTACTAGGGTGGGGGTGATACGGAGGGGGCCCCCACCAGCTCAGAGGATAAGGGGAGTAGGGAGAGGGAAAGGATTGTGGAGAGGGGGAAGTGAGTGGGATATAAAGTGAATAAGTAAAAAATAAAATAAAATTAAAAAATAATCTAGGCTTTATTGATGGCTCCTAAAGAGCCTTTTTTTTTTTTAAACTTCTGTCAGTGCCTTTAGGGGTTACAATTCTCAGCTTTCATTAAAAGAAAATATTTATTAACATAGTTATACGTTCTTATACTATTTAAAGGACTGTAGTTTCTTTCTTTCTTTTTTTTTTCTTAATTCGATATTTTCTTTATTTACATTTCAAATGTTATCCCCTTTCCTGGTTTCCCCTCTGAAAATCCCCTATCACCTCTCCCCCTCCCCCTGCTCTCCAGCCCTCCCACTCCCATTCCTGATCCTGGCATTCCCCTATACTAGGGCATAGAACCTTCACAGGACCTAGGGCCTCTCTTCCCATTGATGACTGACTAGGCCATCCTCTGCTACATATACAGCTAGAGCCACAAGTTCTACCATATGTTTTTTTTGTTTTTTTGATTGGTGGTTTAGTTCCTAGGAGCTCTGGGAATACTGGTTAGTTCATACTGATGTTCCTCCTATGGGGCTTCAAACCACTTCAGCTCCTTCAGGGTACTTACTCTAGGTCCTTCATTGGGGACCTTGTGCTCCATCCAATGAATGATTGTGAGCATCCACTTCTGTATTTGCAAGGCACTGGCAGAGCCTCTCAGGAGATAGCTATATCAGGCTCCTGTCTACAAGCTCTTGTTGGCATCTGACATAGTGTCTGGGTTTGGTGGTTGTTTATGGTGTGGATCCCCAAGTGGGGCAGCCTCTGGATGGTCGTTCCTTCAGTCTCTGCTCTGAACTTTGTCTCTGTAACTCCTTCCATGGGTATTTTGTTCCCCCTTCTAAGAAGGATTCTGAGCCTCTGTAGTTTGTTTCTTAATTCATATCATAATCCATTTTTTTCTCCAGATCAAAAAGTGGGAGTCTCTTCACTTTATCTCATTCATTAGGAAGAGACTCCTACTTTATCACGAGTTCCCATCATATAGCTACTTTTTCTTATTTCTTGAGGCAAACAAACTCTGGAATCATCTTATAACTTCTTTTTCTTATCCTAGGAATGAACCATTTCCCCAGGGAAACATTTACAATACCCCAAACTCTTACCAAGTGGCATTTGTGAATAAGAACTTCATATAAGAATACAGTTAAGTTGCCAAATTTAAGTATAAATATAACAAAAAATTAAAGAATTAAACTGTTTGACAGACGAAACAAAGTAATATTCCCATCGTTGTCTGAATGCAGTATGAATGTCTCCTAAGGGTTCATGAATTGGTCTGTGGTATGGTAACATTGAAAGATGATATAGAGTCTTTAAGAGATGGGGCTCAATGAGAGGTCCTTGGGTGACTGAAGATGCTGGTACTGTCCTCCCAAAATATCAATGTGGTTCTCATGGAATCCTTTGGCACTCCAGAGAAAGTTTGGTTGAAAAGGAACAAGCCCAACCCTGTCTCTCTAGCTTCTTGTTTGAGAAACTATCCCTCCTCCTCTATGTGCCTCTACCACTGTGATGTCATCTGCTGCAAAGTACTCCTGAGAGACAAACTACTGCTAGTGCCTTGCTCATAAATTTCCAAAATGATGATCCACACAAGCTTCTTTATTTCATGATTCTGTTTCATGTATTTCATTATAGTAATCAATGAATAAACTAGTGCATGGTCCCTCTTTCTTTTTTAATTAGGCCACAGGCTGACAAGTGTTCACATCTCCTGCTATTTTATTTGTACTTTAAGTCTTTTCTGCATTAACCAGCATCAGGTTACTAAGTTACCTGGTAATATTTTCACTGTCAACCTTTTGTTATATACTCACTAAAGTCTTCTAAATTGAATGGGATGAACAGGATAATTCAGTTTACTGGTTGAGCACAAGGAAGATGCTAGGAAAAACTTTTGTATTGTGGGTACCTCCTAATGTCACTTTTTTTTTGCCATGCAATTTCAAGACTTTGAGTTTATTAATTTTAAGTAACAATAATTTAAAAGGTACAATGGCTTTTCATATTATAAAAACATTTATACAATAATCAAGGAAACTGATCAGGGTTATATCAGTTAATGAGGAAGCTAGGGATTATAGTAAACTACCTAAGAGAACACTTGCTTTTTCTGTTTTGGTTTGGGCTCAAACTCACTTGTGAATTCTATTGCTCCCTTCCCTAAAGGCAGATTAATGCACATAAAGGAAGATTATGTTTAGCTAGCTGTTATCTGTTATCTACTGGTCTGTATTACAGTCTGAAAGGAACACACATTAACATCTTATACACTACTGGTTTTCTGGTGTTTAGGAATTCACTGGGTAAAGCCAGGTATGGTGGCAGATATCTTAATCCCAGTATTTGAGAGACATAGGCAAGTTTGAGGCTAACCTGGTCTACATAGCAAGTTCTAGGCCAAGCCAGAGTTACATAGTTAAGACCCTGACTTTAAAAAAAAAAGTGACACTCTTATTTAGGCAAATGTCAGAATTTACTGTACCATCATAGCATTTGCAAACTTCAAGATAATACTGAGCATTAAAATAAAAAACAAGATTTTCAGAGTAGAAAATCCGTTTGACTCCTAATGTCATTCTTAAACTAGGGACATTGGACAGGAAAAGAAATCTACCAATTAAAAATTCTTCTGCTGTGTTCTTAGATGGTCTTTCTGTTTCTTGGGGAGCCTCCTTGTCAGAATAATTAGCTTACAACCCGTGAAAAGCATAAGGAGGGTGGAGGTGGTGATGGAGGCACAATTACTTCCTGTGAGTATTTGCTTTCCTGAAAAGAATTCAGGTTCTCCAAAGTTCTTTGCTATTTTTAAATGTTCTCATTGTAATGCAAAGCAGGTCCCAATCATGCAATGGTTGAGTTGGTATGGTAATTGCATTATAGGAACTAGCCAAGGTGCTAAGCCCACAAAACTGACCTAAGACCCATTGTTCTCTTTGTAGCAGGGTTGTCTTTAACAGTGACAGATTTAAAGGGACAACACTCTTTGGGACATTCCCCCCTTCCCCAGGTACAAATGAGTGAAAACTTAGTTTATAGGTCCTGTAGCGGGTGTGACTAATTTTATATCTTTGATAAAATGAGGACCATTGTTATCCAAAGAAAGCTAGGCTGATGCAAGTTAGGTAGAAATCATATAGAGGACAAATGGAAAAATAGATCAGCACATTTGGTTTTCTATGCAATGAACAAAGTTATATTGATGTTATAGAAAAAAAACAACTTAAATTTGAGGTTAAGTTAATTAATTGATTTATTTTCTCGTTATCTTTTAAGACAGGATCTTACTATGTAATCTTCAATGGCTGGAACTTGCTGTGTAGACCAGGCTGGACTCAGACTCACAGAGCTCTGCCTATTTATGCTTCTCAAGTGATGGCCTTATAGATGTGTGCCACTATGCCTTACTGCCATTTTCACCTTTAAATATATTCTTTTCTAGAATATTGGAGACGAATCTCAGAATCTCTAGATTTATGAAATTGATGTGTGAAGATACAGTTATAATTCTCCTCCTATTCTCATTCCTAAGGGAAATTATAAACTTTGAGGAGACAAACTATTCATAGGATCAAGTTCACTTAAATGAAAATGCCATGTTCAGGTTTTAAGTCTAAATAGGAGGATGTCTAAAACTTCATGTCTTCAAGCCTGTAAGGGACAGAAAAGAGATTTATGTGTGATGTGATGTGATGTGATGTGATGTGATGTGATGTGATGTGTGTGTGTGAGAGAGAGAGAGAGAGAGAGAGAGAGAGGGAGAGGGAGAGGGAGAGGGAGAGGGAGAGGGAGAGGGAGAGGGAGAGGGAGAGGGAGAGGGAGAGGGAGAGGGAGAGAGATTGGATATCTGAAACTGATAGCCAAAATAATCCTTTCATCTTTTGTTTGTTTTAGAAGTTTTGGTTACAGCAATTAGAAATTAGCTAATAGAGAAAATCATTTCTACTGAAGTGGAGGGGTTCATTGCTGTTACCAAGCATGGCTATGAGGTTCTTAGACCTTTAAAACAAGTTTGTGGGAGGAATCTGGAAGACTTTAGATATGCAGAATAGAGATGCCCCAGAATGCTGTAAACAGAACTTAATTAGATGGACTGATGGTTTCCTAGAAGACCAGAATGCCAATAGAAACATGAACAACAAAAACTACACTGATGAGATTTAAGATAGGGACAAGGACTAGAAGCCATCTATGGTACTTTCTGATAAAGATTATCTCTACATCTTTGTCCATAGTTTGAAACTTTTGGTGAGGCTTAACTTAAAGGGAATGTACTAATTAACTTGGTAGGAGAAATTCAAGAGAACACAGCATTCACACAGTAGCATGGTTATTGCTAGCTGCTTGTAGCCAGATTTATAATGGGTTTTAGGCACTATAAGAAGAAAAATGGTTTGAAAAAAATGTCCAGTCTATCTAAAATAGGAGTGAACTTAAAGTTGTTGGCAAGGAGTATTTAATTATTAAAAGACTAGTGTCGTTAAAAAGAAGATAAGCATTTAGCATTAGGGAGTATGAAATATGCCTTTACCCATCACAGGCAGCAGAATATACAATTGTAATTTTTGTTAAAAAGATTTTCTTTGAGAAAAAAGGGTCATCAGAAACCCTCTTCATAGAGATCTATCAAAGTGTCTCCTTTGTTCAACCACTGGAGCTCCCAGAGGCTCCTGTAAATGTGGTCCAAGGAACCTGGTTACTATTCAGTGTGTGGGTAGACCTTGGGATCATGTGTATAACCAGGATTTTGAAAAATAGAAGTAGAAGGTAACAGTTACAAAGTCTCAGAGCTTGACCCTGAGATGTTGGAAACAAACTAGGGAGGCGAGAAATGATGTAACAGGATCAGATGTCCTTTTTGGCGCTCCCGAGAAGGTGGTACAGGAAACTTGAAGGTAGAGATTAGACTGAACTGCTGGATATGGAAGAAATGTCTAAACGCCAGCCCAAGAAGCCGTATGTGGAGCTTTGGGGGGTAATTTTAGTTTAAGAGCTTGTTTCTAAGCATTTCAACTCTTCATAAAGGGGAGTAGCAAGGTGGTGATGGTGATGATGATGACAATGAGGACCAGTATTGGAAAAATAAATATGAGATGCTATTACAGCTTAATTTTGAGTTAATAGAACCATTTATAATAGCTTTATAGAACCATTATATAGAATGCATTAATTTTTGGAGATTTCCTTTGTAGTTCTAAATGTAACATTTGACAAGGGTGTTGAAACTGTAAAGGTGAGGGAGAAGGGTATAACTTTCTCTGCATCATCAACACTAATAAAGAAGTGGACTTGCCAACAGTTGCAGTTCATACGTATAGTCTATTTGGGATCATTTTATTTGTTTTTGTTTTTAATTGATGATTTGGAAATCATATATCATACACCTCCAGCATGCTCATCTCCCAAGTCCTTCCATATTTCCCTTCTTCTGCATGACCTCTTCCCCCTAACAAAAAGAAGGGGAAAAAAAAACTAGAACAAGTTCATTTTGTGTTATCCATATAGTCACTGGTGCATGATCAAATACTGAGTGTCCGGACCCACAAGGGACAATGAGTCTTTCTCTGCTTGCTTCTACTCCAGAAGCCATAAACTGAGAAGAGGTTTATGATGGTTAGAAAGGAGCAGGGACAACTTTCCTGAGTTCATACACCACTTGTACCATCATGCTAAGTGCCAGTGAGGGGCAGGACCAGCTCTCCTTCCAGGTGCAGAGCCATTTCTTCTGCACCTTCAGGCAGCAGCTTAGATCAGGTACATCTTCATGGGCTTCAGTGATAACATAGGCCTTAACATAGCCTCAAGTGGCTATTTATGCTAATCACATCAGCATGGCCTCTGCTCCAGTCCCCATTTCAAGGAAGCATAGCTGGAGGACGTCACCAAGGCATCCACAGACCTTAGGCTTCATCTAAGCCTCGGACAGCAGCATGGACCACAGACACCAACATTGCCTCTTGTGGCATCTCAGACCATGGTGGTCCTTCAAGGAAATCCAATCCAGAAAATGAGTCTTTCTTCATCTAGGGTTTCTGTAGTTATTCAGAGCCAGGGGGAATCCTGTGGCCAGGTGGCAGGTTTGGAGTTGAGTCTACATCTGCATAAGCTCTAGACTGCTGAACACTGTCCCACTGACCCAGCTGGGCAATAACAGCATACCTACTTCAGCCCTCCTTCTCCTGTCACCTTCATCATATTTCCAGTTGCTCCTCTCTGTATAGCCCATGCACAACTCTACTTTCTCTTTCCCGCCTCTCTATCACATACCTGGCCATCACAATGGCGCCCATCACCCTCTGTAAGGCAGGGGTGTTGTTGGGTGGGACTATTTTAATAGGAAAAAAAATTATTTTCACAGACAGAGAAGGAGATGACTTTTTGCGTTGTTTAGTTTGCTCTGGTTCATCTTGATGGCTGTCAGATGCAAATCTAGCAGGACTGTAATACAGTCATTATGCTCATTGATGGTAACATTTGCTGAACATTTCCTGTCATGAAACACATTTCTAAATGGTGAATTGCACTTAGAAATTCATTTTCATAATGAAATCAGGTCACAGTTTTGGTCTGTAGTAAGTATGAGGCAGCCGTTGTAGGCCAAGTTCCTGGAGAAGCAGATTCCAACACTGAGACATGTGTGGAAGAAGTAAGTAGGAATTGTATTTGGAATCAGTGTCTAGAGCAGTGTTTCTCAGCTCGTGGGTCATGACCCTTTCAGGGGGTATCTTAGACCACCAGAAACACAGTTATTTACATTATGATTTGTAACAGTAGCAAAAGTATAGTTATGCAGTGGCAATGAAGATAATTTTATGGTTGAGGGTCACCACCACATGAGGAACTGTATTAAAAGAATTAGGAAGGTGGAAAGCCACTGATGTAGAGGAAGAAGCAGGATGGGCTGAAGGAAGAATTTGGGTTGTGTCTTGGCTAGGGTTTCTTTGACTGTGATGAAACTCTATGACCAAAACCAGCTTTCAGAGGAAAGGTTTCATTTAGTTTACATATCCTTACAGCCATGGGAAGAAGCCAAGGTAGGAACTCAAACCAGACAGGAACCTGGAGTCAGGAGCTGATGCAGAGGCCATGGAGGAAGGATGGTTACAGGCTTGCTCTATAAGGCTTACTCAGCCTGCTTTTTTTATGCAACCCAGGACCACCAACAAAAATATATCCCCACACAATGGGCTGGGTCCACCCCACCATAAACAACTAGTTACAAAAATGCCCCACAGTCTTGCCACTTATAGCTAGTTCTTATGGAGGCATTTTTCCAGTTAAGGTTGCCTCCTCTAAAGTGATTACAATTGTTGACATAAAACATTCAGCATGAATTGCAGCATAGTTACAAAAAATACTACAGCTAATCCCAAAGAAAACTCAAGGCCTCTGAACCCCTGTGTCAACCAGACATTGTGATTATCTCATTGACAGGTTTCGACCTTCATCAGAGGATAGCCCTTTGGAAGAAAAAAAAAAATCAATGGTCCTATCACCTGGATTTTGATGTGCCTCAATTTATCTATTTTACTCTAATCTCACTTCTATAGCATAGGTCCGGGGTCTTATCTTTTCACTCAATTAATCAATGGCTTCCTAACAACTTATTCCCAAGTCTGATTACTGTCTTTTCCAATTAGGCAGACACATAATTTATCAACTAGACTGGGGGATACATTTGGGAATGAAAGTTAGGATGTTGTTAAACATAAATTTTTTTTTTTTTTTTTTTTTAGAAAGCAGGCATCCACAAAGGCCATTCAAAGTAAACAGGGACATATGGATACTTCTCTATTGACTTGCACAGCTGTCAGAATATGCTTCTTAACACTCATCTCTGACCCTGTCATCTGCTGTTTCACACGTGTCTGGGGGAAAACATGAACTGCTATTCTAGTGATTACATTGCTTTGCTTGGTCAAATTCTTATTATAAATCCATCAAATAGCTGTCTACATTTCTTGCAGTTTGGAATAAATTAACATTCTTTTTTACATTTATTTATGTGTGTGCACATGTGGGGGGTCAGAGGACAATTCGAAAAAAAATCTGTTTTCTCCTTCCATCATGCTAGCTTTAGGGAGAGTCAAACTCAACTCTTGAGGATTGGCAGCACATGGCTGTGTTGTGTAAATTTTGGTCAATAAGAGTCTTTCTGCTGTTGGGTTGCCTTTAGGTATCATAGTATGCGTCCATGGTTCTACTTCAGCATGGGGCCATGTTCCTTATTTGTGCTGTAGCCAGAAACAGTGCCCATGATTCCTGCTTCTGTTGACTGTGAAGGGTAAGGAGGCTACTTTTGGTGTGACATTCATCACTTCAGATGCACAGTTGAGAGGGAGGGACATGGAAGGCTTCTGTGACAGCACATAACCCCTCAATAGCCACCTTCCCAAATAGTAGCCTAGACAGAAAGGTACCAAGGACTCTTCAAAAGTATGACAGGGATGCTGAAGAGTAGCTCTCCAAAATTGGTGGCTTCTGGGAGAGGTGTGGGAGGGGAAGGACTTAGTTCTATTTAAGGAGCAAGCCACTAAGAATTTGACCAGGATCCAGTGAGAACCTATATAACACAAAGTAGGCTTTTTTTCCCCTTATTTTTATTTTTACTTCCTTTTGGAGGTGGTGATGATAGGTTGGGGATAGACATGGAAAGAATAGGAAGGGATTGTGATTGGGGTGCATGATGTGAAAATCCAGAGAATCAATAAAGATGTTAAATGAAAAAAAAAAGTTAAATTTAAAAATCTCCAGGCAGAGAATAGTGTACATAATGTGGTGATCTGCTGAAAATGTTCTCCACCACAGTTGTACCCCACCAGACATGGACAGATGTAGACAACACCACCTTACCACCACTAACACCCTACCGTCAGCCTTAGCCATCACCTTTCATGTGCTATTGGAGCAATGGTTGTAGAAATTAATGAGAAGACATTTCAATCAAGATCAGAACAAGGCACAAACTGATCATCAATTCTTACTATACACATCATAATTTTCCACAAAGCTTTTTGTTTTGTTTTGCATTTTTTAAAATTTTATCAGCAAGTATATTTTAAAAATTTCAAAATAGCAAAAACACATTGAAGGTAAACATTAAGAAAATGCTCATCTCAAGCACTGTGAGGAAAATTATCAATAATATTTCCAGATAGAATATTATTTTAAAGATGTATTTCATTGTTATGTCTCTCTCTTCATTTCTGATTTTATTAATTTGGGTACTGTCTCTGTGCCCTCTGGTTAGTCTGGCTAAGGGTTTATCTATCTCCTTGATTTTCTCAAAGAACCAGCTCCTGGTTTTGTTGATTCTTTGTATAGTTACTTTTGCTTCTATTTGGTAATTTCAGCCCTGAGTTCGATTATTTCCTGCCTTGTACTCCTCTTGGGTGAATTTGCTTCTTTTTGTTCTAGAGCCTGCAGGTGTGCTGTGAAGCTGCTAGTGTCAGCTCTCTCCAGTTTCTTTTTGGAGGCACTTAGAGCTATGAGTTTTCCTTTTATCAGTGCTTTCATTGTGTCCCATAGGTTTTGGTATGATGTGTCTTAATTTTAATTAACTTCTAAAAAGCCTTTAATTTCTTTCTTTATTTCTTCCTACACCAAGTTTCATTGAGTAGAGCATTGTTCAGCTTCCATGTATATGTGTACTTTTCAGTTGTTTTTGTTGGTATTTAAGACCAGCCTTATTTTGTGGTGATCTGATAGGGTGCATAGGATTATTTCAATCTTCTTGTATGTTTTGAGGCCTGTTTAGTGACCAATTATATGGTCATTTTTGGAGAAGATACCATGATGTGCTGAGAAGAAGGTATATTCTTTTGTTTTAGGATGAAATGTTCTACAAATATCTATTGGATCCACTTGGCTCATAACTTCTGTTAGTTTCACTGTGTCTCTATTTAGTTTCTGTTTCCATGATCTGTCCATTGCTGAGAGTGGGGTGTTGAAGTTTCTCACTATTATTATGTGGGGTGTAATGTGTGCTTTGAGTTTAATTAAGTTTCTTTTATGAATGTTCAGAATTGAGAGTTCATCTCAGTAGATTTTTGCTTTGACCAGTATGAAGTGTCCTTCCTTATTTTCTTTGATAAATTTTGGTTGAGAGTTGATTTAATTCTATATCAGAATGGATACTAGCTTGATTCTTGGGATCATTTGCTTGGAAAATTGTTTTCGAACCTTTTACTCCAAGGTAGTGTCTGACTTTGTCATTGAGGTGCGTTTCCTATATGCAGCAAAATGCTGGGTCCTTTTTATGTATCCAGTCTGTTAATCTATGTCTTTTTATTGGTGAATTAAATTCATTGGTGTTAAGAGGTAATTAAGGAAAATCAATTGTTACTTCCTGTTATTTTTGTTGTTAGAAGTGGAAAAATGTTTGTGACACAATCTTCTTTTGGGTTTGTTTAAAGATTACTCTCTTGCTTTTTCTAGGGTGTAGTTTTCCTCCTTGTGTTGGAGTTTTTCATCTATTATCCTTTGTAAGGTTGGATTTATGGAAAGATATTGTGTAAATTTGGTTTTGTCATGAAATATCTTGTTTTCTCCATCTATGGTAATTGAGAGCTTTGCTGGGTATAGTAGCCTGGGCTGGCATTTGTGTTCTCTTAGTGTCTGTATAACATCTGTCCAGGCTCTTCTGGCTTTCATAGTCTCTGTTGAGAAATCTGGTGTAATTCTGATAGGTCTGCCTTTATATGTTAGTTGACCGTTTCCCCTTACTGCTTTTAATGTTCTTTCTTTGTTTAGTGCATTTGGTGTTTTGATTATTATGTGACAGGGGAAATTTCTTTTCTGGTCCAGTGTATTTGGATTTTTGTAGGCTTCTTGTATGTTCATGGGCATCTCTTTCTTTAGGTTAGGGAATTTTCCTCTATAATTTTGTTAAAGATATTTACTGGACCTTTAAGATGGGAATCGTCACTCTCTTTTATGCCCATTATCCCTAGATTTTGTCTTCTCATTGTGTCCTGAATTTCCTGAATGTTTTGGGTTAACAGCTTTTTGATTTTTGCATTTTCTTTGACTGTTGTGCCAATGTTTTCAATGTTATCTTCTGCCCCTGAGATTCTCTCTTCTATCTCTTGTATTCTGTTGGTGATGCTTGCTTCTATGACTCCTGATTTCTTTCCTAGGATTTCTATCTCTAGAGTTGTCTCCTTTTGTGTTGTCTTTATTGTTTCTCAACAAAACCAGGAGCTGGTTCTTTGAGAAAATCAAGGAGATAGATAAACCCTTAGCCAGACTAACCAGAGGGCACAGAGACAGTACCCAAATTAATAAAATCAGAAATGAAAAGGGAGATATAACAACGAAATACTTTCATTTTTAGGTCCTGGATGAGTTTGTTCAATTCCTTCATCTGTTTGGTTGTGTTTTCCTGTACTTCTTTAAGGGATTTTTGTGTTTTCTCTTTAAGGGCTTCTAGCTGTTTTCCTGTCTTCTCCTGTATTTCTTTAAGGGAGTTCTTTATGTTCTTCTTAATGTTCTCTATCATCATCATGAGAAGTGATTTTAGATCCGAATCTTGCTTTTCCTGTGTGTTGATGTATCCAGGACTTGTTATGGTGGGAGAATTGGTTTCTGATGATGCCAAATAACCTTGGTTTCTGTTGCTTATGTTCTTACACTTGCATCCTGCCATCTGGTTATCTCTAGTGCTAGCTGCCCTAGCTGTATCTGACTGGATGGAGCCTGTGATCCTGGTTGTGTCAGAACTCCTCAGAGTTCAGCTGTCTCTGTGATTATGTGATTCTGGGGTCTTGTAATCCTGAGATCCTGGTGTCTCAAAGCTTCTGGGAGTCAAGCTGTTTCTGGGATCCTGAGATCCTGGTGTGACCAAGCTCCTGTGATCCTGTGATCCTGTGATCCTGTGATCCTGTGATCCTGTGATCCTGTGATCCTGTGATCCTGTGATCCTGTGATCCTGTGATCCTGGGTGTGTTAGAGTGCTTGGGAGTGGAGCTTCTTCTGGGTGTTGTGAGACTGGCTGCAGAGTTCATTCCAAGGTCTGCTCAGGACACTGGCCCAGATGGGAAGGATCCCGTGCCCCTGGCTGGGTGGAGTTTCTGAGTGCCTGAGTCCCACTGATCCCAGTTACTATTGGTGTTGGGGTAGATGTTGTATCCTCATCACCTCTGATCCTAAGATCTGACTTTGTTTTGTCTTTTTTTGTTTTGTAGAAAATGATAAAGGATTTTTATTTTTACATAAGAGAAATGATTTCTTTCAAATTCTCTGACAAAACTATTATCCTAACTGATACTTGTAGCATTTCTTAAATATTACATTATAATATAAAGTAAATTCAACAAAGAAAAATTTGAAATTATAGAATAGCAAAGGGAAGGAAAAGAGAAAAATTCTACATGAAAGAGACAGAATTCTATCATCTCAATTGCAAATGGCAGGACCAACACCCAATTGAGTTGGATGCTAATGGCAGGAATAGCCTACTGAGAGCGCTGTCTGTGACCCCTGCCCTGACAACTACCAAGGGCCAGCAAGGGAGGTTTACTGCCTTGAAGGGTACAGTATGGAGTCAGAAGAAGAAGAAGGAGATAAAGAAGGAAAAGAAGGAGCAGAAGAGAGGAGGAGGAAAAGGAGAAGAAGGAGGAGGAGGGAGAAGAGTAGTAGTAGGAGAAGAGGAGGAGGCAGAGAGGAGGAGGAGGAAGAGAAAGGAAAAAGAGGAAATGGAGGAAGAGGAGAGAAGAAAGGAGGAGAGGATAAGCATAAGAATAGGAGGAGGAGCAGGAGGAGGAGGGAGAGGAAGAAGGGGAAGAGAGGAGAGGAGAAGGAGAAGGGAGAACACATATGATTGAGCTTGGATGTCCAAAATTTTTCTATACCTATTAAATGTAATGTTTGTGTCAGACTCCTTTGTGATTGATGTTAAGTAAGAATCAACAGTATGACTCAGAATTCTGATGGGTCCTAAAGGACTGACTATTCAAAAGGAAATTTGCCACATGACACTCAGAAATTACATTACTAAGAAGACCATACATTTCTCAAACTTAAATGATAATGTTGAAGTAAAAGTCAACTTTCTTTAGATATTTTCTTGATCACTGTCATCTTGACTTCTTATGTTCATTAGTTTTCTTCTCTTAGATCAAATAACATAGTTTGAGAGAAGACTTTTCTGTGTGGCCTAGGTAATCTTGAACTTATTATCCTTCTGCCTCAACCTAAAATATATATAAACATTTAGGTACCAGGAAGTTGGCTTAGTTGGTTAAAGTTTATTGGTGCCAAGCCTGAAGACTTAAATTTGATCCCTGATTCTCACATGGTAGATGGGGCAAACAAGCCCTTGTAAACTGCCTCCTCATCAAACATGTGCCCTGGCGCATGTATACCCACATAAGTGCACATAAACACATAAATAACAAAATATAATAAAATAAAAATATATTTGCTCTAGAAATGTATATTTATGCCTATCCCAACAATGTTTGCACAGTGATCTTTTTACCTGTGGTGTCTTTATAGAGAATGGAGAACAAGAGTCGAGTCTTTGTCAGTGTGGTGGCTTCCTGCCATCTAAATTCTAAATTGTTAATGTGAAGGAGGTGAAATAGGAGACATGAATCAACCTCTTTTCTCTTCAGCACCAAGTTTCTCAATCAATAAAACAGACTGTCTTGTAGTCTACATGTTTCCCTGGCATTCAACAATGATCACTTTCTTGATGTTGGATCAACTACATACCTAGTGATATGGTCATGCAGATGAGAGCTGGCAAAGCAGTTTTGATTCGAAGCTAAGCTCTATGGATTTAGTTCAAGTGGTGGATCTATCAGTGGGTTAAACCATTGATTAAGTCAGAACCCGCATGCTATAATTATCACTGGACATGATGAAGGTCTCCCAAAAATATCAGGAGGTAGACTTTACAAACTACCTAGGTGATTCTGATTCCAGTCAAGTTGACAATCAGCGTTAACCTCTTTTGACCAATCTTCATGCTTACTTTAGTCAATTCTCTTGGTGCATTCCAGCAGCCATCATGCTGGCCATAGTCAATTAGGTGGTTAAGTCACAAAAACAGACACATCTTAACTCTTCTGTGTTCTAAATATGAACTGTTCTACCACTAATTGGTGGTCATATGATAATTTTGATTTTCATTTAAATTGGTTTGAAGCAAATGAATTTGCTAAGTCATGATGATATATAAAAGAAGAAGAAATGAACCATCTAAAGTATGCAGTATTTCTTTCTAAAGAAATCAACAGTGTCAAACAAAATCAAAGGGAATGCAGTGAAGTAAGAAGAAAGACTCCAAACCGAAGTACATCTCTGTCACCACAGGAAATAAATGTTTGTTTTTTAGTAACTGAGTCCCCAGACCTGCTGAAATTGCACCATCTACCCAGGGGGAAAAGTACTGTCTAACTTTCATCAACTACCTTGTCTTAAACAAGAGATCCATCCTATTTTTCCTATCTCCTAGCCTGTCTTCAATACCTCCAACTTGCTACTACTCATGCTGACTTTCAAAACTTACTAGTAACCTTTTCATCACCAAACCAAACAGCCTTTTCTAGTCTTCATCAAGTGCCTTGGCTTACAACAGTTAAGAAGCCATCAGTTTGATAATTGGCCATTATGGGTTTCTCTGACACATTTATTCCCTTTGGAGCATGGCCCCCCTTCAAATTGTTACCTCTTCTCTGCCTTTATTTATTTGTATGTGCCTACTAACGGAATCTTTCTTTGGCCTTCTACCCTTTGTGTGGATTCCTCACGGGAGCTCATTCATCTTCGTGGTGTTTCTGCAGCACTGACTACCTAACCCCCAAAACAAATCTCATCTGCCCCTTTTCCTTGCTCCTCTCTATCATATTTACAATCACTTACTGGAGCCCCTGGCCCGATGCTCTCAGAATGAACATAGCTAAAATCAAATTCCACACTGCTTCCTTTCTCCACTCATCTCATTTCTATCTTGGATCTCATTTCACTTTCCTGGGCAACATGACTTCAATACACAGACAAATTTAATATGTGAGAGAGTGAAGTCATTATCTCTCCTCCAAAGACACTCTGGTTTCAGGTTCTTGGTGTCTTCAGTGTATGCTTGGCTCCCCTGCTATATTATGGTCTAACAAGATCCTTCCAGGTTTCATTTCGTAAACATACTGTATTTTCCTTTTCCTTGTCAGACATATTTTCTCTACTCGGCTTTCATCCTGCTCATATCCACTGAGAAAATTTAACCATTCATCAAGGGATATCCTAAGTCCCATCAACAGCCCAGACCAGCACTACTTTTATCTGGCCTTTATCTGCATTTCTTTACCAGGTAAGGCTCTTTAGTGGATAGAGCTGTTTGCTGTGAATTGTTATATGGTCAAGTAGTGAGTCTTCAGAGAACTGGATCCATTTTGATGTTTTGTCACCCTTCACAGTCTCTATTTAATAGCCTTATTATTATCATTATTATATTTTAAAAACCAAGTGTCACAGAATCTTCTAGGCATGGAGGTACAAAATATTCAGGTGGGCTCCCGCTTAAGCATCTCTGACTCTCCGTCTACTACCTACAATTAAACACTAATGAAGATTCATTAGAAAAATTAAGATGCATACATCACAGTTATAGAACACCAGGGGTGATTTCCTGCCTAGAGACCCAAGTACACATCCCCACCACACTCATGAGTTCTTTATCTGACTCTTGTCCTCTCATTTCCTAGACCTAGAAAGGGAAGAAAATTAGAGAGCAAGAATGTTACATCACAAAACTGAGAGCACCTGACCAAACTGACATCCAGAGTTACAACAAATGTCTACTGCCAGAGCTTGCCAAGGTATTTGTTCACTCTTCCAGATCCATGCAGGAGGCACTCTGGTGACAGATTGCAGCTCATGTCGTAGCTGTCATCATGAAAGACTTGAGTGATGACTGTGCCAAGCCTCGTATTCTGAGCAGGGACTCTCTGGCACTGTTTTCTGCAGGGCTGGCCCCAAGCTAACCTTGGAGTCTGTTACCTTTTCCCTCCCACTATCCTCAGGGATGCTCAAACTTCCTTGCTTTCTGACTCCTCACCATCTTCTAAATCTTCACAGGATGCTTTTATCCTCCTGTAGTTGAAATCATGGAGGAGATATTAGAAAGATACTAATTTTTAAATCAAAATAATATATACATTTCAAGTTAAAGAGCACCCCAAGGTTAATGTCAAACAAAAGCAACTATTCCACCTCTGTTTTTCTCTTCATCACCCATTCCTGTAACCAGACACAACCACTTTCAGCCACTTGAGCAATGTCATCAGGTTTTAACTCCAGCTCGTTAAAGTTTAGAATATCTTCTATTTGTTTTGAATTTCTTGACTTTAAATATCACCCATTGCCGTCCTATTCAATTTAATTTATGGTAAAGATCTTAAAATTTCTATATACACAGGCACATATGCATATACATCTATTAGCACACATACATATCCAAAAACATGTATTTCTGCTCGCAATAGAAAATCTAAAATGATGTTTTTTTAGTAATTATCATAACAACTTAAATATTGTTGGTAGTTCACACATATAGTGCTTTAATGATTTTTCCTTTCTTATTCAATGTTTTGACTTTTCAAATTAATAAACAGCACATTAAAATACTGAATTTGAATGTACCAACTAATTCAGCTTTAAACTTCACACCTGAATATCTCATGATGTAAGGAATAAATAAAGTAATCTATATGTTGTTTTTTATTTCTTTCTTGGGGATTCCTCCCTGACATCTGAAGCCCTCACATTAAGTCTGTGTTGAGTGCTCCCAAGGTCAATCATGCAGTCTAGCTCTGAGTCTGTCTTTACACACATTCCTAGATTTTCTTTGCCCTCCCTAGCAAGATCCTGAACTCCTTTCTTCCCCTTTAGTTCTCCATCATTTTGGTGAGGTACGCCTTCCACTAGACTTCTGAAAAGAATATAGGAGGAATATTTCCTACGGGCTTGCTTCACTTCAAATGTCACCATTCTACTCTTATCTGATAGTCTTTTCCAGTGTTTCAGTGTTGCTATAACAGAAATTTGTTTAGTTCACAGTTCTGGATGCAAATTCAAGATCCCTTCGTCACACGGCCCCTGTTGCAGGTTCCTCTGGCTATGCCATAGCATGGTAAAGAAATAGAAAAAAAACTGTTCTTTTGTTCAAGCTGGCCTCCCAATACAAAATCCCACTCAAGAAAACTTATTTTGAGAATGTCACTCCATATGATCAACATGGCGCTCTTCTGAGGACAATGCTCATAATAATTTTGTTGTCTCAACTTTTAAAAGTTACAGCTAATCAGCACTGACACCTTGGGACCAAGCTACTAGTTCACTGACTTTTGGAAGGCACACTGAAACCAAAATATTGAGTTTAAATTTTACATTGATTTTTTTTTTCTGCTCAGAATTATATTACATTTGAAGATCTGCTGTTATTTAATTGGTTGGGTTTGGTATGTAAGGCACATTCTTTTTCCTCTCTAAGACTCCACCAAAATGTCTTCCCCTAAGTCAAGATATTTCAAAGAGCAATTAATGTGTAGAATTTAAAACTTGAGTCTTGACCCTTGTATTAAATTGATTTAGTATCTTTAAATATCTTTCTGTTCACAGGAGTTGTTTTCAATAATTGCAATTTTGCAAAAGCTTCAGGAACCCTTTGTCATTTAGTACCTGGCAACTCCCAAGGCGTGTAGGACTGCATTTTCCCATGCTGGGTGCTGTCCTTGAAAGGGCTAGAAAAGAATTAGGAAAAGGGAGAGGATGATACCTGGTTATCATTCAGACTTAGCCATAAGTTAAAATGGTTCTATTTGCTGCAAGTGAATATCAGGTGCTGTCACTAATTGAAAGCCTGATGCAAGCTGGAAACAAAGTGAAGGTCAACCAATCTTATCCAAGCTTAGTTCCAGGCAGTTAAATGATTGCACTTAATTACAGATGAAAAAAAAATGTGGAAAAGAGTGGTAAGAACTGGCGCTGGAGAAATGCATCAATGATAAAGTGCCTAGTGTGTAACCACAAGGACCCAAGTTCATATCTCTAGAGCCCATACAAGAGCCGAGTACTGCAGTGTGCACTTGTAACTCCAGTACTGGAGGGTAGAAATAGGCAGATCCCAGGACTATCAGTGAACTCTCCAGGCTCAATGAGAAACTGTTTCAAAAAGAAAAAAAAATGAACAGAGAGAAACTGAAGAAGACACCTGATGAAGTGGGAAGTTTTGGTTTCACTGGAGACACAATTTTGCCATGTGATGTTTTTCTGGAAGCTGTCTAGTGAAAGGGCACGTGATGTTTTGCTGGAGCAGAGGCCTGAGAGGACGTGTGATGTTTAAAAAGAGCGTAAGTATAACCCAATAGACAGTGGTTGATGCTCGGGGCATTGGTTCATCTTGCTGGTCTTTGCTGAGGATGCTCTGGTATTGGTTTGCTTTCCTATTCTTCACTGGACTTTGCTGATGTTGGTCTTCACTGACTATGTTATACCATTGGTCCTCTTTGCATTCTTTGCTGATCTTATTTCATCATGACTTCGTAGAGATAAATGCACTGAAGAACTTCCAGAGGTATTGCTGTTCTGGCTGCTTCTTGCCACTTCAGCAGTCTCATGCTGATCAGTGGTTTTCTTCTGGATTAAGCTGCTGCTGCTGTTTTGAGTGGACTGGACTGCTGACAACCAAGATTGGAATTGCCCTAAAGAACTACTTCTAAACAGGTCCATATTCCCCTTCTCCTATTAGCCACCTTCCTCCCCTACCTTTGGTCAGAGGGGTATAAAGGAGGTTCAAGAATTTAAGAACCCTTATTAAAGTAGATTTTGAAAAATATAAACCTACAGCCAGAATTTATCCTGTAGCCTCCACTTGAGCCTACATGTGTGAGTGCACCTGTATGTATACATGTATACATATGCATTCAACACACACACACACACACACACACACACACACACACACACACACACACATACACACACACTGCAGAGAAGTCCAGCCAAACTATTATGAAATTTCAAGACAATCATCAAGTGTCATTGAAGTAGCATCATCCTAAACAAAATAAGATGCATGTAAGATGTATGGCTTCTTTATATTTAAGGCATTTTATTTTAACTCTTTTTTATTAGTTTTTTTAAAGATTTATTTATTATATGTAAGTACACTGTAGCTGTCTTCAGAAATCCCAGAAGAGTGCATCAGATCTCATTATGGATGGTTGTGAGCCACCATGTGGTTGCTGGGATTTGAACTCAGGACCTTTGGAAGAGCAATCAGTGCTCTTAACCACTGAACCATCTCTCCAGCCCTAGATATTTTCTTTATTTACATTTCAAATGTTATCCCCTTTCCTAGTTTCCCCTCCAAAAATTCCCTATCCCCCCACCCCGACCCCTGCTCAACAACTCACCCACTTCTGCTTCTTGGCCCAGGCATTCCCCTATACTGGGGCATAGAGCCTTCACAGGACCAAGGGCCTCTCCTCCCATTGATGACCGACTAGGCCATTCTCAGCTACATATGCATCTAGAGCCATGAGTCTCCCTGTGTATTTTCTTTGATTGGTGGTTTAGTCCCAGGGAGTTCTGGGGTTACTGGTTAGTTCATATTGTAGTTCCTCCTAGGGGGCTACAAACTATTTAAGACATTTTAGTATAACATAATTTTATATTCAATTGACATTAATATAATATAAATATATAATAATAAAAATTCTGATTCATTTTAGACTTTCTGATGGTATATACCAACTCATATATCAGATACTGTTTTAAGTATCTGACTTAATGTTCAGTAAAGAAGAAAAGCATAAAACAAGAGTGAGGAATTTTGTAGGAGGAAAGGAAAGACGTTTGGCTAGAAGAGAATAGCATGTGGATGGTAATATAGCTTGGGAGTGGCCAGATGTAAAATGCTGTGAATTTGTCTTGTAATCTAGTCTATGGGTATAGAGATAGATATTTAGTAGGTACTTGAGCATAATAATAGTTTAGCTCTGAGGTTGGTGAGTCCCTCAACAACGGATTTTTGGCAATACCAGTCATGCATTTCTTCTTATAGGCCAGGCCTTAAATTCAAACAGAAAGTGGTTGGTTAACCTCATAACATTCCTGACATGATTGCACCCATAGAACTGTCTTACCTTACCAGTCATTATTATAATAATGAAGTGAATAAGATTGTTGATGACTTTCTCTGACAGCAACCTTTATAGGAACATCACTTGCTATGACATGAAACCAGCTGACAAGAAGCTCCATAGACAGTTCCAATTTGATTTTTCCATGTCCTGTGACCAAAGTATGTGGTGTCTTCAGAAAAAGTATTGCATCATCAAGTTCTGCTGAGCACCAAGAGCAGTGGCAATAACTTGGTTTCTTTTGGAGGGAGGATCTTCAACCAACAACTCAAGAAAAGGTGTATCACACATGACATGGTGCTTTTCAGAGAAGCATATTCTCACTGCAGGATAACTTCAATTGAAGCTCTCTCACTCTCTCACTCTTTCTCTCTCTCTCTCTGTATATATATGTATGTATGTATGTATGTATGTATGTATATAGTGGGTGTGAGTGTGTGTGTGTGTGTGTGTGTGTGTGTGTGTGTGTATGAGTGAGTGCGTGTGTGAGTGTGTGTGTTCTTTATGGCTTTTTCAACACCCTCAGAGTTAGATATCTCTTCACTGTCTTACTCTCACTCTCCCAGCCCTCTTCCCACTTAACCCTCCTTCCCCATTACTGTCCCTTTCTCCTTAATATCACATGTATACTACTAAAAAGAACGATGACTATAGTAAGGAAACATAACTTATTTTCCCTAGGCTTCTTATAGAGTATCATTAATAAGTCAAGATTCAAACCTAGTGAATTTGATTTTGAAATGACAGTCTTGAACCCAGTCTCGGTTTCCACTAGAGTTGGTTGAAATGACAATTTATATCAGACTCCTGTCAACAAGGTGCCCAACCACTCCCACCTCCCAGTCCTGGCATTCTCCTACACTGGGGATGGAGCCTTCCCAGGACTAAGGGCCTCTCCTCTCATTGATGTCCAACAGGGCCATCGTCAGCTACATATGTGACTGGAGACATGGGACCTTCAAAGTGTACTCTTTGGTTGGTGATTTAGTTCCTGGGAGTTTTAGGGGGTATGGTTGGTTGCTATTGTTGTTCTTCCTATGGGTTGCAAACTCCTTCAACTCCTTCAGTCTTTTCTCTAACTCTTCCGTTGGAGACCCCATGCTCAGCCCAATGGTTGGCTGAGCATGGGGTCAGCATCTGCCTCTGTATTTGCCAGGCTCTGAAAGAGACTCTCAGGAGGCAGCTATCCTCAGAGAAGCAGGGGGAGGTATAGGATGGAATGGGGGTGGATGGGTGGGTGTCTCTGGATGGGAAACAGGGAAAGAGGAAAACATTTGAAATGTAAATAAATAAAATATCCCCCCCCCCCAAGAAATGTCACACATTCACACTCTGGGTCAGTCTACATAATCACCATTTGCATTGCTGCCTGAAGAGCAAAGGAGCTGCCATCAAGTAAACATCCCATGTAGAAGAGATGGAAGACACTTTTAAGTGGCATGTCGCTAAATATGAGCTAGAAAAAGTGTGCTCAAAATAAAGAACAGAGACAGAAAAGCTTTCAACTTCTTTGTGTGTGTGTGTGTGTGTGTGTGTGTGTGTGTAACTGCATTAAGCTAGTGTCACAAATATTAAATTATTCAATTAGGCAGCACAAGATTAAGCCAATAAAATGTGTTAATGTGACACATCATTTCACAAATGGGATTTGAGGATGCCTTGCTGAGATGCTCCAGCATGACAAAAATACACATTAACTTTTACTGCAGATTCTTTTAAGATTTTGGCAGAAATAGCTCAAGAAAGACCAGGAGGGTGCAGAAGCCAGCCTTCTTGAGCATGGATTTTACTTTTATAATTCGCTTTGTTTTTTTCATAAATTCTCTTCAGACACTCAAATAACCTGTCTTAATTGCTTAATCAATTGGCAGTGGAGCCTACTATTTACTGAGCTCCATTCTGGCGGATAAACTGTGCTTCAAGTTTTATGGGACTTGGGATGTTGCTTAGTTAGTACAGTGCTTGCATAAACCCTTGGTTTGCTCCCCAGGGACACATAAACTATTATGATGGTCATCCTTGGCTACATAGTATATTCAAAGACAGCCATGGATGTATTCCACTTTGTCTCAAAAAGTAAGTTTTGTGCAGTGTAATATTTATATATTATTTTGATGTACCATTTAATATTTATATGTTGTTATGTATTTAACCACTGGAAACTATTCAAATGTTCAACAGTTGAAGGATGTAAGTCAACAAGGATTATTTATTATCTGTAATTAAAATGATGTCAACAAAGAATCCATAATAAGTAAGATAATAATTACGTTTAGTAAGCAAGTTATACATTTTTTAATAAAATGTAATATTGGTAAAGTACCCATTGAGAGAAGATTAGAGAGAAGTTTTCTAAATTATTCATGTTATTTGTTTCTGACTCATGAGATGTGGATATGAATATTTGTGTTTTAAAATTACTTTTCTCTCAATGAAATTGAGAGTCTGTTGTTTGAACAGATAACTAAGATTGATAAACCCTTGGGCAAATTAAGCAAAAGGAAGAAAGAGAAGACAATTAAGACTAGTGATAAAAAGACAGATATTACAACAGATACAAATAAAACTCATGAAACCATTAGGATATGCCTGAAAGTCTAATATTCCACTAAAATTTGGAAAATCTAAAAGAAATATATGAATTTCTAGATTCTTATGCCAAAATTATACCACAATGAGTGTTGTGACATGTCTAGTAAAAGCAACAAAATTGAGAAGCATTAAAAAAAAAAAAGAAGAAGTCTTTTTTTTCAAACAGGGTGAACAATATCCACTCAGATGGATTCACTGCTAACTTCTACCAGAACATTAAAGAACTAACACTGAAGCTTCACAAAGTATTGCATAAATAAGAAAAAGAAGGGATGTTATCAAAACACGTTCTAAGAAGTCAGTACCACCTTGATACCAAAACCAGAGAAAGATACAGCAACAATGAAAATCTAGAGGCCAATATCTCTGATGATCATAGATGTAAAAATTCACAGTAAAACACTTGCAAATTGAGTTCAGAAATACATCAAAAATATTATTCACCATTAGCCATAAGGTGCAGGATAACCATGCTTCAGTCTATATTCTGAAAGAATCTGGATAAAAGGAGGTTCCAAGGGAGGATATGTTAATCTGAGAAATAAAATAGTCATCAGAGATGGATGCAGAGAGGGAACTGGGTAGGAGAAGAAGAGAAGAGGGATGTTGATTGTGATCATGTGTGGGAGTGAGAATTAAATCAGTGGGTGGGGGAGCAGGGGGATGGGGAAGGCATCTCTGGTAACTAGCTGGAGGCCTGGAATGGGAAAGGATACTGAGTCTATGGGGGTGACTATAGCATAGACTCCTACCAGAGGGGAATATAATGACTGAAATGGCCACCTCCTGTAGCCAGGCAGGACTTCCAGAGAAGGGAGGGAGACATCAATTCACCCCCAAAACCTTCAACCCAAAATGTATCTTTCCTACAAGATATGTAGGGATAAAGGTGGAGTAGAGACTGGGGGAACAGCCAACTAATGACGGCCCCTACTTGAGAACTATCCCGTATGAGAGAGCCAACCCGACACTAAAAATGATACTTTGCTGTGCTTGCAGACAGAAACCTAGCATAACTGTCTTTTGAGAGGCTTCATCCAGCAATTGATGGAGGCAGATGCAGAGACCGTCACCCAAACATCAGGCAGAGCCCTAGGGTTCCTGTGGAGGAGTTGGGGATAGAAATGAGCAAGTTGGAGAGGTCAAGGACACCACAAGGAGACCCACAGTGTCAACTAACCTGAGACCATGATGACTCATAGAGCCTGGGCCACCAACCAAAGAGCACACAGGAGCTACAAATTGACACATTTGTAGTCAATGTACAGCTTGGTGTTCACGTGGTTTCCCCTAACAAATAGAATGGGGGCTGTCTCAGTTTCTGTTCCCTGCCATTGGATCCCCTTCCCTCCTACTTGGACTGCTTCATTGAGCCTCAGTGGAAGAGAAGGTGCCTAGACCTGCTGGGACTAGATGTCCCCCGGGGTGGGGAAGTCCTCAACAGGGGGTTGATCCCCTTCTATGAGGAGAAGGGGTGAGGAAAACAGGGGAGAAGGTATTTGTAAGGTTGGGGCTGCAGAGAGAAGCAGGAGGGGGCCTGTAAACAGGATGTAACGTGAATTTAAAAAAAAAATGAAAAAAAGGAAAAGCTTCTCTACAGAAAATTGTTAAGTGAAGAGACAGCCTACGAAATAAGAGAAAACCTTCAGAAGCTATGTATCTGACAAGGAATTAATGTTCTCGATATACAAAGGAGTCGCAGAACAAAGAGTAAGAAATCAAATAACCTAATCAATAAATGGGCTGATGAACTATACGGACAGTTCTTAGGAAATGCAAAGGAGAAGTGAAGATAACACTGTTCCCCTTCATGAGGTCGGCATCAGGCAAAGCACAGTTGAAGGTAAGGTTGGGATTTCATCTTGCTCAGTAAGAAAACTAAGTCAAATACTGTCAAGGACTGTGGACTAAAGGGAACCCTTATCACACTGTTGGTGGAGATGGAAACTAGTCCTGTCACCGTGGAAACGAGGGTGGTGTTTCCTCAAAAAATTAAGACAGACAGGGTCTCTGACCCAGATGGGCTCTCTTAGGTATTCATCCAAGCCACTGTGTCGTAGGATTCACACACATTCAAGCTTACTGAAGCCTCGTTCACAGTTTAGCTAAGTTCTGGATGCAGCCTCAGTGTCCTACAGAGGAACAAAGAAAATGAGTTGTAGACAGACAATGACCGTGCTTGTTTCTGACATAGAGAAGAATAATGTTATGTTGTTTTTAGGAAAATGGATGTAAATGTAAATTATTATATTAAAAGTGAGTTAAGCTAGTTTCAGGAAGACAAATATGTTTTCTGTCATTTATGCTTCCCATTTTAAAATAAATACATAAAATCTTGTATGGATAAATGATATGAAAATAGAAGCAAAAGTAAGGAGGGGAAGGATAGGGATTACTCAGAGGGGATGGGTGAGAGAGCATTTCTGTTTTTCTGTTCCTTTTGTGTTTTATTTGCCATACTATTTTTTAAATATCTTAACACATACTAAAAAGACTATTTAAGGCACATTTGAATTATTCATAAGTACCAATGAAAACTTCAATTAGCAATCATTATTAGGTCTGATTCTTCAAAACAATTCAAATATCATGTAGTTTTAGTATTTAAAGTACAAGTAATTTGTTCCAAGTATTATTTTAAAAGTTTGAATGTGGTCTTTAAACCAAACTCCATTGAACAGAAAAGAGTGCGAACAGAACGCCCTGCCCTTTCCTCTGCTGCTCAGGATCTCTGTGTTTGGCTGTGCTCTGTTCTATTGTCCCCTTTCTCAACACAGTCCTTCCTAACGGGCCCTGCTGTGGGCAGTTCCCGCAGTCTCCTCACTCCGTGCGCACATTGCAGGAATGAGCGTTGCTCTTCTTTGTTAGAAAACACTGCATTTCTTCTGCGAGCTCTTTCCAGAGTGTTACTGTGTTATAATCTACATAATTTAACTTTTCTGTGCCTTTCTGCTCTATTTTAAGCTCCTTACAGGAAAGGATGGTGTGTCTAGTGCTCTACTGCATTCCTAGTACCCAGTATAGAACATAGCACATTAGAGTTCAGTAACTCTCTCTCTCTCTCTCTCTCTCTCTCTCTCTCTCTCTCTCTGTGTGTGTGTGTGTGTGTGTGTGTGTGTGTACATGCACTTCCTGTGTATGTCTTTGGATAGGCAAGGGTGATGTTGAGTGTCTTTCTTGAATATTTTCTCTCTTACTTTAAAAAATATTTATTTGTGTTTTTAATTATACGTGTGTACGGGCATGCACATGTGCGTGCAGGTGCCAATGAGGCCGGAGACCTGCTGGAGTCTTTAGTTGCAGTTTATTTGTACTGTGTGGGTGCTTAGAATCCAAATCCAGACTTCTATGAGAGCAGTTCCTCACTCTTGAGGTCTCAGCCATCTGTCTATCCCCCTCTATCTGTCTTTTGAGACAAGGTCTATCATTGAGCCTGAAGCTTGCCTCTTTGAATACATTGGCATGCCTGGAAAGCTCTTGGGATCTTCCAGCCTCCACCTCCCCAGTGTTGGGATTTCAGACGAATACGCAGTAGCTTGAGTGTAGTGCATCTGAGCTCAGGTGCTGATGACTGCGCCAAGCACCTTGATGACAGAGCAATCTTCCAAGCTTAGCTTGTTGTATGAACGAATGAACCCATTCTGTTTCAGAGATGCCAGATGTGTTTTCTTTTTTTTAATTACTACACAATTGAAAATCAGTTGGGAGAGGATTAGAATGTGTTGTGGGTTATTTCCTATGTGGAAAAGTGCAGGTTGTGATTTCCTTTAAATGCTAACATTTGGGGGTGAATTTGCTTCAGTTTATCGACCGTGTTCTTTTAGTCTAAGCTGACGTTTTTTGCAACCATCGACAGCGTTCAATAAATGCAGTAGACTTGACTATGAATCTATGTAGCTAGCTATGTAGATGTGTAAAGATGACATGCTAACTAACCTGTAAAGTCCTCTTTTGTTCATCCACGGAATGGGGATGGTCAAGAGAATAAATTAGATAGTACACATACAGTTTTGAGCACAGAGTCAAGGAACACTGTAGACATCCAGTAAGTCTTAGCAGTTATTGTCAGTATTACTAATGTCTTCATTTCTAAAGTTGCTTCCAATTTTCTGATACTAATTTTCCTCAATGGCCACTAGGTGGCAATACGGTTAGTTGAAAATACACCGTGAGGGCTTTTCTTTCTACCAGTAAAAAAATCTGTGATGACAGGTAATTTCAAGCACTTTGTCTTAAGCTGCGACTTAATGGCTAAGAGGTTTGCATTATTTTGTATTGAAAAATGCTGGAACAGATCCTATTTGGTTCAGCTATATTTCCATTAAGTTCCCTCCTCCTTTTGCTCTTCCTCTAAATGGGAAAATATTGCTGAGTGTTCTGGATGGCACCGTTAACTCTACAGCCACACGAGCCACCCAAAGCTTGCAAAACACTGGGAAGGATGTCAGTTCTGTATCTCCAGTCTACTGTACTGAAGGGATCACCAGGCCAAACTCCACAGTGACTCAGAGGCAAGGCCATTGGACTGCCTTAGATGGAAGCTAAAGACAATTAGATAGTTCTCAGTGTGAAATGGATAAATTCATAAAGAGCCCGGTGCACCAACAGGAAACTGTTCCCCACCATGCTTAGAGATGCTGCATTGAGGGAAAGAGGCTGTTGTGACATCTGTGGAATGCAATAAATAAACAACAAAATACAAATATAAATACTGTCCTTATTGACAGCGCGATAGATGTGAAAATTATGTCTTACCTTGTAGGTTATCAAGGTATTATTTCATGACTGTTATCAAAGATGTGTGAAAGATCTATTAGAAAAGAATAACTTAGCTGTTAAGGAAATTTGGAGGGGTTGAGTGTCTTAATATAGGATGAGTTGTCAAATTCACCCCATTATACTTTAACCATGGACTCTACAAAGGAAACAAACGTTTCCTGCAGATGGCTAAACTAGCTATGGTATCCACAATGTGGTATATACTCAACAAATGTTGGTTATACAATGATAAAATATCCAATAAATTATAGCAAGTAAATGGATCCTGCTGGGAGTCATTGAAAGGAATTTGCAACTAGCATACCGTGTTCTGCTCATATGAGGATCTTATCTGTGCCAAACACATGAAGATGTGAAATTCAAATAAAAATATCGAAAGAAGTAAAAGAAAAAGTCAAGTTTAAAAATAAAGCAGAGACTTCTACGAGTCAGAAATGAAACATTGGAATCTGGGGAGACTGTCTGCCTTCCTTCGTGGGAGTAAAGATGGGTCCTGCTCCTATGACAACCGAAGTAAACAGAACCCTGTGAAGTGCAGCTTTGGGCCCTGGCCTGCTGCTCGCCCTTAACCCCGATCTTTTCCAGAATGAGTAAGAAGCCTACTACAGTCGACATGCATAGCTGTTTTCCTCCTAAGTGCAGGGAATTGCGTTTCATTTTCTTTATTTTACAAAGCATATTGAAAAGGGAACTAACTATTACTCACGGAAATGATTCAGATAGGGCAAGCTCCCAGACACTATGAGAAAAAAAAAATAATCCCCAAATCTAGGCTAGAAATAAGTTAAAAATAACCAAGAGCTGTGGGAGACACTTGCCGCTGTTGGTGTCTGACCTATGAAACAAAACCGAAACCACGAGTTTGCTTGAGGTGCGTGGAATCAAAGTGACGGGAACCAATTACCTGGTTAAGGGTTTTATAAAGTTTTGAAAGTTCTTCTCTAAACAGTCAGACAACAAATGTTTTAGGTTTTGTGAGCCATATAGCCCTTCTTCAAACTATAGTGACAAAGCAGCCATAGCTCTGCCTCTGTAGAAATAAACCATGTCCCTTTGTCTTAGTGAAATCTTACCCCCTCAACGAGATTCATAGAATGAGCTGTAGTCTACTAGTTCTGTCCTGTAAGTCGGCTTTTCCCATGATGAGGATAGATGATGCCAGCTTTCCTACATTCTTGAGCTGGGGCTCTTTTCCCAGTAAACAGACACCGTGATTAGCCTTTTATAAGCCTCTATGCTGGCCAACTTTATGAAGAATACTTCTTTTCCTTAGATATATCAGCTCCTCGAATTAGTCTGGAGCCAGGTGCTGTGGGCTTTGTCGAGTTTCTATTTTCTTAAGGTGACTCTGCATATCTCTGTTTCAGTTCAGTGAGAGTTTATTACCCTGACTACATTAATTTCCCAGTAACGTGCTGGCATGTAGCCCCTTACTTCCAAGTTTTCTAGAGATTTTTTTCCATTTTAGATTGTATGCCATTCCTCATGTTGTGGTTCAAGCAAAGCAGTGTAGCAATTGGTGTTTGAGTTGCTTATCTTTCCCAGTTAATAATTCCAGGTAAATTGGTCAGGCAAACGTTATATGCCCCAGTACAGGGGAATGCCAGGGCCAAAAAATGGGAATGGGTGGGTAGGGGAGTGGGGGGGGGACTTTTGGGATAGCATTGGAAATGTAATTGAAGAAAATACGTAATAAAAAAAATAAAAAAAATAAAACACTAACAGCAACATAAAAAAAAAATAACTCCAGGTAAATAATTTCTACTTTTTAGTGGAGTGGAGCCTTACTTGCATGCATCTGTAATACAGATATACCTTCAACTGACTGCAACTTTAAAACAAATTCACATTTAAAACCTGCCCCCCCCCCAAACCAGCCCCCAGGAACTGGTTCAGTTTCTGCTCTGACTGGTGGCTGACTGAGTCTTGTATGACATCGTTACCTCATCCCTTTTCTGTGGGAGCGATCATTTCCTGACTCAAAGAATATGGTGGTTGAATTTAGTGACCGGCATCTGAATGTGGGAACAAGTCTGAGCCCAACTGAGTCATGATATGAATTTCAACAAGCTCTCTACATGATTCATCATTGTTCAAGTTTGAAAGTACTTTCTCTGGCATGTATTGTTCCTTAATACTATTTTTTTTAATGTCAATTAGAAAATAGAGTCTCCTCTGGGTGGCAGAATGAGTCAAAGGAGAGAAGTCTGAGATGCCCGGAGTAATTTCTCCCATATTCTTGTGTCATTGGTGAGGGCAGGGGAGTATCTGGTTACTGATCAGTGTGGTCACTTACAAATCTTGTCAATCCATTGAACTAGGATATTGAGAAAAGCAGAAAATTCTAGCTCACTGGCAAACTGAATTTTCCAAGATCTTTTACATTTCTTTTCCTTGGCTATGGGATTCTTTCTCCTATTGCCTTTTAAAAGAAAATATTGATAATCTGATATGAGTCTTCCCTGTTCTTATCAGAAGAAACTGCAGCGTGACCTCTAATGAGCAAATATACGCCCAGGTCTGATCCTTATGCAGTGGTCCAATGTGATCATAGAGAACCAGCTTCCCCCATGTGGCTCCAAGTAGACCCTGGGGACAGAGGTCAATGTTCTTTGTGAGCAAAGATTTAGAGCTATAGAGTGGTCTAGTGATCATAGAGACTGAAGATAGATTTGATTCTCATCTTGTCAGATCAAGCAAGCATGTATTCCCTCGAGTGACCGAGTTTTCGCCAAAGACTGATAATGTAAAACAAAATTAGTTGCTATGTTTTTAGGATGGGGAACCAAGAATTTTAACGATACATTTCTAAAAATCTCCCTAGATCCCTGGATCTCCCAGCCAGATTTGAAAAGAGGAAATAAAGTCTATGTCCCCCAGTTTCCTCAGGTATGAAACGGAGCCCAAAACAAGTTCTTCAAATGGCGGCTGGTAACCCATAAATTCACAAGTGCAAAGTGCTTTCTCAGGGCAGGAGATGTCTAGAGACACAGTGACAGCAGTATCCGTTGCAATGACTTGTTAGTGATGCTACCAAGAGAGATGCTGCAAGTTTTCAGAGAAAGAAAGAGAAGTTATTGGGAGCAGGGACAAGTGATAGAGTGCACTGCCCATAGAGCTGCTGCTGTTGACTGCCGCTAAGGATCACTGTAGCATATGCTGTCCATTCACTCGGATTATCCGCCCCAACCCCCTAGAAAGCTGAATTTCTCTGGAGGAATACAGTGTCCATACAATTCTGTATTTTGCCTTTATTTCATGTTGTCTGTCTTGGCTCGAGAAGTTACAGGAGTCAGAGTTTGGGTTTTCCCTTTCTCAAAGGAACTCTTTTTCCTGTCACATATAGTTTTGATTACAAGAAAATGTCCTAGCAAATACTGATGGATTGTTTGTTCCCGTTTGTTTACAGACTGGCAGTGTGAGGAGCTGATGCCTCCCAAAGGACACAGCACCGGAGTGGGATTACGGACATCTCTCCATCACTCTCATCATCTGTTCATGCCCTTATAGTTTTTTATACCATCTAAACACAGATACACACATACACAGAGACACACACACACAGAGGCACACACACACACACAGACACATGCACAGACACACAGACACACGCAGATACACACACACACACACACACACACACTCACACACACACAGAGAGAGAGAGAGAGAGAGAGAGAGAGAGACCTAAGCTCTTTCTGATCACCGAGATTACACACACCTCATTCTACTGAAGGCATCAGGGGCTAATTCGTGCAGAAGGTAACTTTGAAGTTCTCTTTTTTATTTTAGAATTTGTTTCCTAAAACCTGGTCAGGTCAGAAAAAAAAAAAAAAGCCAAGTCACTTTTTTTTCTTTTCTTTTCTTTTCTTTCTTTCTTTCTTTCTTTCTTTCTTTCTTTCTTTCTTTCTTTCTTTCTTTCTTTCTTTTGTATTGGGTATTTTATTTATTTTTATATTTTATATATTTTTAAATTTTTTATTGGATATTTTCTTTATTTATATTTCAAATGTTATACCCTTTTCTGGTCCCCCCCTCCCACAATCCCCTATCCCATCCCCCCCCCCCCTGATTCTATTAAGGTGTTCTCTCACCCTCCCACCCACTTCTGCCTCCCTGCCCTTGCATTTCCCTACACTGGGGCATCGAGCCTTAACAGGACCAAGGGCCTTTTCTCCCATTGATACAATTCACAGACACTATGAAGCTCAAGAAGAAGGAAGACCAAAGTGTGAGTGCTTCCATCCTTCTTAGAAGGAGGAACAAAATATTTATGGGAGCAATATGGAGACAAAGTGTGGAGCAGAGACTGAAGGAAAGGCCATCCAGAGACTGCTACACCTGGGAATCCATCCCATATACAGTCTCCAAGTTACTTCTAAGTTGCATCTTTGTCTCCCTGTTTTCAAAGGAGGCAGGAAACTTTGTAGGAGAAAATAAAATGGGCAGGTTGAAGGTGCCCTTTCTAGGGTATTTTTAAGAAAAGTGAATTAAACCTCATTCAAGATATCTCTTCAAAGGCAACTTTTGGTGGTAGGAAACATAGCATGTTAGTTTCTTCTATTGTTCCTCCATTGTACCTGTGATTTCTGGAAGGGCAGTTGGGGGTAGGTTCTTAACTAAAAGAAAACAGCAGTATTTTCAACTAGTTGGCAGCATATTGAGAGTTCAAAGAATGCTAGGAAACTTTGTGTGTATGCATCTCTTTGTACATGCGTGCATTCAAATGTACGTTTATCCTCTTCTGAAGCTAATACAAATTTAAAAACCTGCAACTGCTGCATGCAAAGGTTTGCTTCTCTTGCTGCTCTTAACTTTGTCATTCTCTATGCTTCCCAAACCCCTTTTATACATTCACACACCCTCATGCCAAGCTTGATGTCCAGGCTTTAAGCTGTAGTTAATCACATATTTTCCAAGATCTTGGCATTTCCTGGCTCCATATTGGAAGGATAAGATTATATGCCACTGATGTAGTTAGTCATTGCATCTTCTAAGAGTACCAGCCTCAAGGCAGATTTCACTGTTCCTAAGTTCTTGTTGCTTAAATCGGACTGTGCTGGATAATTTTATGTCAACTTGACACAAGCAAGTGTCATCAGAGAGGAGAGAGCCTCAACTGACAAAATGCCTCAATAAGACTGAGCTACAGGCAGACTGTAGGGCATTTTCTTGATTAGTGATTGAGGGAGGAAAGTCCCAGCCCATTGTGGGCCAGTGATTACGGTTTTTACCTGTAAGAAAGAAGGCTGAGCAAGCCAGAGGGAGTAAGTCAGTAAGCAGCAATTTTCTATGGCCTCTGCTTCAGCTCATGTCTCTAGTTTCTTGCCCCTTTTGAGTTCCTGTTCTGATGTCCTTTGATGATGAACACTAATGTGGAAACATAAGTCAAATAAACCATTTCCTCTCCAATTTGGTTTGGTCAGGGTGATTCATCATAGAAATAGAAACTTTAACTAAGACATTGATGATATATTTTCTTGCTGTTTCAGTATTCCATACTTTACCCTTATAAAATGCCCTTCCCTTTAGGGAATGACAAAGGTAATAAACAGTGGAGATGAGAAAGAAGAACTGTTCTACATCTTTATGTTGTGGACAAATGATTAGACTATCCATGGAGAAAGAATGATCATTAATTCTTACTAAGCTAAGCTTAAATAATAGTTTTATGAAGGTTGGAGTATATTACAAGTTTGAGGTCAATATGTTGGCCTCCAGCTTCTTTTTATAAATTGTTTGAAGCTGGGTATAGTGAAATTTACTTGTACTTTATTGTAAGGCAATCTTATGAGATTTTTCTCGGGGTTCAAATTTACAGTAACTTGCCCTTTAAGAGGAATTAAAGAGAAGTTGAAGCAAACCCAAGAGTGATGACAAGGTGAAATAAAGCTTTGGTTAAGGAGGAATTATTCATAGGCTTCATAATTGACAATCTTGAGCGAGATAATTGGTACATCATTTTAGAAACTTGTTGTGGCTTGATTAAATTTAAGTTGGGTCCCAGCATTCAGAATAATGATCTGCAGAATGTATATTGCTGTCTGAAAGAAATCTAAAGGAAATCTGTGTAAATGTTTGAACCTGAAAACCCATGGCCATCAGCAGTGTTAATGGGCCCAGACTGTAGCACTGTTGCAGAACAAATAGTCCATGCAGAGACTGGCTTATGCATTTTAGAAACATTATTCTTACAGAAAGAAAAGGTGAATTGAATAAAGGAGTTATCATCGGAAAACTGGTAGTGTATAAATTAAAGCTATCAAGTATATCCATTTATTTCCTATGCTCTTCTTCCCCCAAGCCACTGACATAACAATGTTAACTGATTATGTCTCATCTTACACTGAGATGGCAGTTAGTGGTGCAATCATCAGCACAAATTTCCAGCTATCTAGTGAGGACTGTAGAGCTTGATACCGGAGATGCAGTCTCTTTTCTGTCCTTGGTTTAGTTTCAGTTGCCCAGAAATCTCTTGACAAAGAAGGATTCTTTGTCCAAGTATCAGAAAAAAAATCTAAGATGCCATAGAAGAAGAAAGAAATTAGGTACAAAGCAAATCATACTCTAAATTGGATAGGACTACTTTCCATGCTGGCTGAATATTACTTGTGCTTAACTCAAGTAGAAATCATCCAATAGTCATTGGATTGTGGTCAGACAAAGCTGAGAGACCAGCCTGCTAAATCCAGTCCTACTCCTGTGGCTGCAAGTGGGCCTCAGAGTTGGACTCAGCATATCCTTGTAGGGTTTGTTTATTCGTTAACAGGCAGTGAAGTTCAAGAGATGGTTGTGGTAGTATACACCAGCAATTGCAGAATTAAGGATGCTCAGGCTGGAGGGGAGTTTTGAGTTGAAGGGCAGCCTAAGTTATGTGTTGAGATACTATTTCAAACAAGCAAGCAAGCAAGTGAACAAGTAGACAGGCAGGCAAGTAACTAAGGAAGCAAATGAATCAACAACAAATGAACATACGCATAACCTGTGTCTTTACTTAAAACTACTGCCTTTCTGATCTCTGACAGGGGCTGGTGAAAGGGAAAGAGACGAGAGTCTGGGATTCTCTGGTAACTTTCCTTCTCTTTCCTACAAGGGAGAATGTGAGGTGGGAAGAGGATCATCTGAGAAAACAGGAGGTGATTTCAAGTAGTGAAGATTGGAATAATTTTGTTTCTCATTTTGACAACATGTTCTTTTATACAACATATTTATTACCTTTATTTTATATGGATATTTTACCTGCACGTATGTCTGTGCACCACATGCATGACTGTTGCCTGAAGAAGTCAGAAGGGGGCATCATATACCCTGGCAATATAATTGCAGTTGTTTGTAAGCCACCATGGATGGGTGCTAGGAATTGAACCCTGGTCCTTGAGGAAAGCAGCTAGTGTTCTTAACTGCTGATCAATCTCTCTGACCCTAAGAACATGTTTCTATGTCTCTGTGGTTATATTTGTTAGAGGCTTGGGGAGAAGTGTTTTCATAAAATGGCTCAACGAAGTATGGTAAAACAGTGGAGAACATAGGTATTGACCTGTGACATGTCAAGAAGGCATGACTTTTAAGGTTGAGTGGCTATGACAGAAGGCAGGTTGACCAAGTCTTCTGTTTCTATCCAGGAAGGGTGCCTTTTGGATGTATGTATCTTAACATCAAAAGGCACTAGTGGATGACAGCAGATGACTGAACAAGAAGATGGAGCAGAATCAACTTTTGAAGTTAGGAGATTCTGAGTATGGAGGCTTCAGTAGGCATAAGCTCCAAATGATATTCATTGTAAGAATATTGTTATACTTGGATTTAAACTATCTCACAAAGGTCCTTGTTTATTCCTCGAGTGGTGTTGTTGGGAGTTTGTGGAACCTCTAAGAGGTGGTGGTGGGTCATCTTCAGGGAGTTTAAAGTGCACTCTTGAAAACCTATTCTGTTCCCTTTCCTCTCCTCTATTTCCTCAGGGCAGGTGGATTACCTCTTCTAAGTGCTCTTTTGTTAAGATCTGTTCTGCCAGAGGCCTAAATGCAACAGGGCCAACTGGTCATGAACTGAAATCTTCAGAGCTCTGAGCTAAGATAAATTTCCTTTTTCTAAGTTTCTTTATCTCAAGCATTTGTTTTAAGTGGCAGGCATTTAGCACAGGGGCATACCATGTCAAAGACACCAATGGTCTGAGGGTGCTGGCTGGTATAAATGGGAGCATCAATAGAAAGGAAAGCAGAAATGTCTATAGCTAGGTCAACTGTTTGCCTTTATCCAATCATGGTAGACAGTGTTTAGGACAATCCTTAATAACACCTACTGTCTAGTGATTGCCATCTTGTGTAGTTTCTTTCCAAAGTGAAGGAAGACTCATCAGAATACTGGGGAGAAAAAAAATGCAAGACCTTCAAGATTAAGTCATAAAATGCGTGATGTCCCTGAAAGAGAAAGCAAGGAACAGGTGAAAATACACAAGACAGGGTAGAGTGCAAGCTACAGTTATATTTTAATTAAAAATAAAAAAAAACAAACAGTATGACTTTCTTCTTGGCTTTTTGAATTATTGATTTTGGGAAGCCATACAATTTGCTACAAGGGCACTCAAGTGGTCCCGTAGAGTGTCCCATGTAAAGAGAATCAAGTCTCCTGCCAGTTACTACCACTAATGTGACAGTCATGTGTGTGAGTCATGGAGAAGGTAGACCCTGAGTCACAGCCAGGATCTTCTCTACAGTCATACAGATGGTGCTGAGCCAAGAATGCTCAGGTACACTGCTCCTGGATTCTAGAGAACTAAGAAAGAAAACAGTAATTATTAAGGTTTTAAACAGTCATGTGAGGAATAGTTTTTCATGTAGCCATCCCTCTCCTTTGCCTAAACACTAGCAGGTATAGAGCCTTGAAGAGGGAAACATACATAAAAGGCCAGAAATTCTGAGCTACTAACCCTCAAGGGGCACAAAGGGAGAAGTTTAGATGAGATTATGACATTAAAATAGACTTCTGAATTTTTCCTGAAATGTTATTACTAAATAGAAAATGAGAATTTAGCATAACATGAATAGGAAATCAGTTCCAGAAATTTAGTTTGTTGTTTGTATTCCAAGGATGTAAAACTTTTCAATAAGCCTATAAGTCCTTAAATAAAAAATTTCAAAAAAGATTTATTTATTTTTGTTTTACGTATATGAATGTTTTGTCTGCCTGTATGTCTGTGTACCATATGTATGTTTGGTGCTCATGGAAGTTAGAAGAAGGGATAGGCTTCTTTGAAACCATAGTTACAAATAGTTGAGAAACACCATCTTGATGTATGTACTCTGAAGTAGTTTCTCTACAAGAGCAGTAAGTGCTTTTAACCAATGAACCATTGATCCGTCCTCCAATGTAATAATTTGTAAGGTACACTAATCAGAGGCATTTTTTTTCTATCTTTTATGATTCCATAAGCCGTGTTCAGGAAAGCATGACCTCCAACCATTCTCCCTCCCAAACCTGAGCTGCCCAACTAAACCGCAGTAAGGAAGCTACAATGTATTTATTCTATAAACTAAAACTTGTTAGAGAATCTATAGACAAGGAGAGGCTTCCTGAGGAACCTATGCGTTCTGTAGAACTGTGGAAAGGCAATGCTATTTCTAGAAGTTTCTCCGTTAGGAATATGCACAGGCATCATTTTAATCATCCTAACCAAAGTGAGGAACAGTGATAAAGAGGTGAGCGTATGTGTATTTATCTCTATATCTCATTTGGCTTTTGTGAAATTCAGTCTAATGCTGTTGTCAGACCAGGAGATACTGTCTACTGTGATATAAACAAACACAAATATGATGTTTGCCTATTGGAAAACACGATGGATCTTCTGTGCTTCAATACCATCATGAGGAAGACTGTGGCATAAATGGCCCTTTGTGATCAACTTCAAGAGATCCCTTGACTATGGAAGCCTGAAATAAACATTTCATTATTGAGTTATGACATGGTCAAGGTCATTCTTTTATTTTGCAAAGGACATAACAACTCATTCTTTTCTTCAAGAATGTCATTGTGCTCCACAGGGACAAATCACCATGGGGACTACCCATACAGTGGTATGAAATTTCTTCTGGTGAGAAGCATGCTCAATATCTGAGCCCTGCAGACATGCTGGGGCCACAGAAGCTTGGTGGGTCACAGATCATCCAAACAAATGGTGAATCCATGTAAGAGAAGAGCCTCAGACATTCATTACCCTCATACTGTCTGGCCAGAATAGAGGCAAGATTGTGTTGCATGGTCTGGATCTAAAGATCCAGACAAGATCATCAACCAGCGCTCCTAGGGAATGTGCATGTATGCCAGGTTAGTAAGTTTTACAAAATAAATGTCTTTATTGAGGTGCTTAGTTTTGCTCAGGAGACAGTAAGTTCAGAGCTAACACACTCAGGGCATGCATCTACTGAGAAGCAAGCTGCTAAAAGAGGTCTAGACATGCTGATTCACCTAACACATCAGCTACCCTTGTTCTTTCAGTTATTTGTATTGTAAGCACAGTAGCAGAATTGATAAGAAGGTGCTTTATTTTGAGACAGGGTCTCACTATGCAGAGAAGGCTGGCAATGGAGCTTTTTAATGTAATTTAAGCTGGCTTTGAACTTGTGATGATCATCCTACCCTGCATCTCTGTAATTTTTTTCCATTTTTTATTGGTTGTTTTATTTATTTATATTTAAAATGCTACCCCCCTTTCCAGTTTCCCCTCCACAAGTCCCCCAAACCCCCGCCATCTCTATGAGGGTGTTTTTCTACCAGCCAACCCATTCCTGCCTCACCAGCCTAGTGTTCCCCTACCCTGGGTCATCAAGCCTTCACAGGACCAAGGTGCTTCCCAGTGATACCAGATAAAGCAATCCTCTGCTACATATCCAGCTGGAGCTGTGGGTACCCCCTGTGTACTCTTTGGTTGGTAGTTTACTCCATGTGAGCTTCTGGGGGTCTGGTTGGTTGATATTTTTGTTATTCCTATGAGGTTGCAAACCCCATCAGCTCCTACAGTCCTTGCCCAAACTTTCCCATTGGGAAAAAATATATTCCCAATATTTGGCTGTGTATATCCACATCTGTATTTGTCAGGCTCTGGCAGAGCCTCTCAGGGAACAGCTATACTGGGCTTCTGTCAGTAAGTACTTCTTGGAATCAGCAATAGTGTCTGGGCTTGGTGTCAGCAGATAGGATGGATCCATAGGTGGGGCAGTCTCTGGATGACCTTTACTTCAGTTTTTGCTCCAATCTTTGTCCCCGTATTTTCTTTTGACTGGAGGAACTCCAGGTTAATATTTTTAAGATAGGTGTGTGGCCACATCTCTTAACTGGGGGCCATGCCTATCCACTGGATATGGTCTCTACAAGTTCTATTTTCCCTTTGTTGGGTACTTTGGGTAAAGTCTTCCCTTTTGGATCCTGAGAAACTCTTGGGTCCCTGGCATCTGGAACTTTCTAGTGGCTACCCCCAGTTCCCCTTCCCCCGCCACTACACACCTGCTTTCAAATTCCTGACCCGCTGCACTTCTCCCCCATCTCCTCCTATATCTAAACTGCCCCCCCCCCATCCTTTCTCCCTCCCAGATCCCTCTCTTTCTCTACTTCCCAGAGATTATCTCTTACCCCTGCTGAGTAGAACTGTAGCATCCACACTTTGGTGTGATCTTCTTTCTTCTTGGTTTTCATATGGTCTGTGAGTTGTATTGTGGCTATTCCAAGCTTCTTTTTGGCTAATATTCCCTTATCAGTGAATACATACCGTGTGTGTTCTTTTGTGACTGGGTTACCTCACTCAGGCTATTTTCAAATTCCCTCCATTTGCCTGCAAATTTCATGAAATCATTGTTTTTAACAGTTGAGTAGTATTCCATAGTGTAAATGTACCACATTGGCACAGGGGATAATTTTCTGAACAGAACACCAATAGCTTATGTTCTAAGATCAAGAATTGACAAATGGGACCTCATAAAGTTGAAAAGCTTCTGTAAGGTAAAGAACACTGTCAATAGAACAAAACAGCAACCAACAGATTGGGAAAAGATCTTTACCAACCCTATATCTGATAGAGGGCTAATATAAAAAATATACAAAGAACTCAAGAAGTTAGACTCTAGAGAACCAAATAACCCTATTTGCAAAAATGGGGCACAGAGCGAAACAGAGAATTCTCAACTGAGGAATCTCAAATGGCTGAGAAGCCATTAAAGAAATGTACAACATCCTTAGACATCAGGGAAATGCAAATCAAAACAACCCTGAGATTCCACCTCACACTTGTCAGAATGGCTAAGATCAAAAACTCAGGTGACAGCAGATGCTGGCAAAGATGTGGAGAAAGAGGACCACTCCTCCATTGCTGGTGGGATTTCAAGCTGGTACAACCACTCTGGCAATCAGTCTGGTGGTTCCTCAGAAAATTGGAAATAGTTCTACCTGAGGACCCAGCTATGCCATTCCTGGGCCAATACCCAAAAGATGCTCCAACATATAACAAGGACACATGCTCCACTATGTTCATAGGAGCCTTATTTATTATTCCAGCCTTATTCCAGAAGCTGGAAACAACCCAGATGTCCTTCAACTGAGGAATGGATACAGAAAATGTGCTACCCTGCATCTCTAATACTAATATAATATAATTCAGCATTAGACTGAATTACATAACAAAAGACATATACCATTTCTGGCTAATGAGAAGACACACAAATTCTGGCAAATGATTCAGATTTTCTCCTCCTCCTCCCCTCCTCCCCCTCCTCCTCCTCCTCCTTCTTCTGCAAAAAAGGAGCCATTACTTTCTTTTAGAATTCGAGGCTAACCATTTTAATGTATAATTGCAAAAGAATATTTTGTGCAATATCTTTCTGGGCAGTAGTGTTCTCTTGTTATTTCCTTCTGGTTATGTTCTTCTCTAAGCTTCCTAGATCTCCTCCCCTTTCTCTTTAACAAAAGCTTTCACCATTCTCTACCTATGTTCCTTTTTTTCTCCACTAGTTTAAGACAGTAGGTAATCTGGAGTTCAGGATAGAGTTTTGTGTTAAATTTTTTTATATGATTAGTTTGGCAAATGATCTTATCTATTGGGGAAAAAAACATATATGCTGGGCAGGGGTGGCACATGCCTTTAATCCCAGCACTTGGGAGGCAGAGGCAAGCAGATTTCTGAGTTTGAGGCCAGCCTCGTCTACAAAGTGAGTTCCAGGACAGCCAAGGCTACACAGAGAAACCCCGTCTCAAAAAACCAAAACCAAACCAAACCAAACCAGAATAAAACAAAAAACCTATTGGAGCACTGGGATACAGGATGGGGAGAACACCTCTCAGTTTGAATTTACAATATTAAGAATTTATTGGGTTTAACTATAAACTCTTCTTTACATATTCTTTGAAACTAGGCACTCATCTAAATCTTAAAGAATGGTAGTAACAAAATGACAATTTGTAAAGATCCTTGTGGTGATAAGTTGTCATTGTACTGGAAGACAAACTCTTATAGGATGAGTGAACATTGCCTTGACACAATGGCTTAGGAATGAGACCCTGCTTGTTCCAGCCAGTAGCATATGAAAAGAAAAGAACTCTTCTAGAGGAATTATACCAGTTTTTTTCTTAGTAAATTTTGTTGGTTTTTTTTCATACATCTACATTGTATTTTTATCCCTCTTCCCAGTTTTTTCCCAAGCACTATCTACCTCCTGCACCATGAATTTCTTTCTTCTATTTATTAGTTTTCGTTTTGTACAACATCACACAAACTACAATCAAGACTGTCTATGTGACTGGAAGTTTAGAGCTAGCCATTAGAAACTGATGGGCTCACGATTGCTGCACAACTGAATATCATACTCCACCCCCCACCCCCCACTTCTCTGTTGGTTGTTCACAGATCCTCAAGATGTGGAAGGATTTTAAGAGTCCCTTCCCCAAATGGCAGTTCCCCCAAACAATCTGCCATTTCAAAATAATCTCAAAATCTCAGAAACATTCTTTGCATACATAGGAAAAAAGAAAAAACTCTTAAAATTTACATGGAAATCCAAAAGGTCAATGTAGCCAAAACAGCCTTGAGCCAAATGCATACAGTAGGAAGCATCACCATACCTGATTTCAGGCTATTCATAGTGCTAGAGTAATAGATCACATGGTGCTGGCAAAAATATATACACACAGATCAGTGGGGGTAGACTAGAAAACAGTAGACAGAACCAGTCCTCAAAACTACAGCTATCAGATTTTTGATAAAGAAGCAACAAATATAAATTGATGAGAAAAAAAATAGTGTGTGTGACAAATTGTGAGAAAACCTGGACATCAGCACCTAGAAAAATAAATTGGCTCCTTTTCTCATCCTACATACAAGGTGTTTTTAGAAACTGACAAAAATACAGACCTGGTAACATAGTTGAGTAATCCCAGTACCTTGGGAAACTGAGGCAGAAGGAGTTTCTTGGGTTACAAAGCCAGTTCAAAACTAATCTGGACAATTTAGTGAGACAGTGTCTCAAAACGAAAGGAAAGAAGGAGCTGGAGCCACAGCTGGGTGGCAAAGTGCTTGTGTAGCACTTGGGAGGATGGACAAAAGAGATAACCCATCTCTTCCACTCCATATTGTCATGTCTGGATTCATTCTTGGAACTTCTGTGGCCATTTACCTCCATATCAAACCGTTCCCAAGAATGAGAATCAGGAGGAGAAAGCCCCTAGGTTCCTGATGATATGGGGAAGCAGAAGGGTCAGCTGCTCTAGAAATACATATTTTTGCTTCTGTTACAAATGATAATACATTTTTCTATTGTTTAGGTTGGTTTCTTTCAGTGCTTTTGTTAGTCTTAAACAAAAACTTCTTAAGTTGACAGGAAAGTTTGTGTCCCCAAAGCACCTCATGGTCTTCAGACTTAAAATAGTCAAGTATCTCTTTCTAAAAAACAGAAAAGAAAAGAAGGAAAATTCTTAAGTCAGTCTCTGAATGGAGTAGGATAACCCCTGAACTCTCTGTGTCTTCCAGCCCCAAGCTAGTTGGTGAGTCTTTGCTACAGATGCCCTGGCCTCAAACAGTGAGAAACCCTTCCTTCTTCTATGTCAATGACCCAAGCACAACCTCTCTTGGAGCAATCTCAATTCTATACAACCCAGATGAAGTCACAGCTGGGCTCCTGAGGACACAGCCCCTTTGGTGCATATATAGGCATGATATGACAAAAATGGCCAGTATATGAAATCAGCAGAATGCTTTTAGAAACTTGAAAGGCCAGAAAAGGACAGTCTTCAATGGTGACCCTCAGACACCACTTGTTGTCTCTAGATTTTTTTTAATGCGAATTTCTTTGGCTATTTTTAAGGCATTGCAACCTGTATTTGTTTACTGGTCTGAAGGCAAAGAGAAGGAGGTTGGTAGGGAATGGTGAATAGAGGAATAGGAGGTGGTCACATTGAGAAGAATCTCAGGTTGTAACTATTGCTACCCACAGGATTTTTGTTTTCACTGCTGTGTGCAACAACAAACACATTATTATACTGACTATCTAGTCCTTCTAGGTACTCTGAATTACTTGGAGTATTTAGAATTGGAACAACACTTGGATAATAGCTTCAAAATCTTGGGAAATAGTCCGCTTAGAAATGAAACTGTTAAACCATTTCTAAGCACAGTTTCATGTCTGTACTTACTTAGTGGATTCAGAGATGTGGGAGGGAAGTAATGAATGAGAGATTTTGCTATATACTCTGTTAGAAAATTTCAATTTAGTATGCTGTTTATATTATGGGCATGCCACTTAACGGCTGGTCTGCATATATTGTATGTTTGCAGGACAAGAGTCTTCATTCCATGATCTCTAGTTCATAAATATTAAAGAGATGGTCTGTGCCGGTTGTTTTTGTCAACTTCACTCAAGCTAAAGCTACCCAGGAAGAGTGAATAGAGGAATTACCTCTGTTAGGTTGGCTGTGAGAATGTCTGTAGGGACATTTTTTTGTTGTTGTTAATGATTGATTTGAGAGAATCTAGCCAACTGTGGGTGTTACCACCCTTGGGCAACTGGTTTTGGCTGGTATAAGGAAGAAAGCTGATCAATATTTTAAGACCACACCCTCTGGTCTATTTATAGGAAAAAATTAGTGCTCAATAGGTCTCAATATAGGAAAAAAGTAAAAACTCACTGAATCTAAAGAATTATACAAAAGCTGCTAAGCCTATGAATAAGACAATTAAAAATGTGAAGGGGGATAAAAAAGAGTCAGTAGGGTTTGATACCAAAATGAGCCATAATTAAAACTCTGCTTTCTCCTAAATTCAAAGTTTCCCAGGCCACTGCTTGTAACCCACCTTTCTCTGCTGTCTTCTGAGAGTAGTGTTCAAGTGCAGGGTGTGGAGCATGATTTAGTGGTGTGTGGTGTGTGATGAAGTCATTTTCACTCTGTGGGGAAAGGAGAAACTTCGTAAGGTCACAGTGAATTTCCTTCTCCCTCAAATGATAATAAACTTTCTTGGTCCCTGAGACAACTTCCAAGTCCTAGCCACTCATGTCCATGTTTTAGTTCATAGTAAGCCAAAGGTTTGGGGCATCTTGGCTTGTAGTATATGTATGTACATGTACCTACATACTGAAACAGCCCTCAAATTACCTTTGTTTTCTTCTGGGTTTCATTTCTTAGTACTTAAACAATCTAATGAGAAGATAGATTGGGTGGAAACAATGCAAGAGATAATATATGTATAAAATAAACCTCAGGCAGTTTTTTGTATCAACAGAAGAACCTTAGAACCTTCTGGTCATACTGGGAAAGCCTGGCTCATATTTGTAAATAATTCTTGATCTGAACCCAAGTCTGCTCATTTCTAAATTGCAAATACCAAAAGGGGTCCTTTCAAAGAGTTGAAAGGGTGTTCGTCATCACAGATATACTTTTTTTTTTTTTAGCAGATGTGAAGACCCTGATGAAAACACCTGCTAAGCAAGATGGGATGTTTCCCTTCTCAGTTCATTTGAGCCACTCAGAGAAATGTCTAGAGGAGGCAGGAGTATAGAATTCATAGGACCAAAAAAGGTTTGCTGTCATAGGAATGTTGGCACTGCATTTTTTTATTTTTATTTTTATTGAGTGACTCAGGCCCAGTAGCTTCATGAACCTGCCAAGTGCTTAAAGCTCCTTCCTTCTCTGGCTGAAAGCCAGACTGTATTTACAGTGCTTTGCTTCATCATAGTGGAGTGTAAGCTTGTAAATGTGGCTGACCATGTCCAACCACACAAGCTCTGCCATGTTCTCTATTTGTCAGCCCCCAAATTTTTGAAAGAGTTTCTCTGACTTAAAGTCATGATTGGTTGTGAGATCTGCCCTGGCTGGCTCCAGTATGACCATAAATTCATGACTCAGTTCTTAGAGGGCTCCATATCCTTATGTAAAGAATGGAGAATATTTTGACAAAATAACTCCCATTTCATAAGAACTAAACAAATTAAAGTGACAATATTCCCCATGAACAGTAGATATTTCATGAGTTTATGTCATTATGTATCACACAAGGAAGTTGGAGTAGTCTAATAGGCCTTGGATTAACCAATGTGCATGCAATCTAGGGAGATTAAGAAGGTAGTTTTGAATTATTATCCTGAAGCTCCTGAGCAGTGGCTCTGATGTGGAGGTTGAAGAATCTTTACTTTGAGCAAGTTACTTAGGCATTCCCCACACAGGTGTTTGCAAGTGCATGGTGAGAACCACTGAAGCAAATGCATGGTGCTCTAGGGCTCTCCATGGGCTCTGTAGACTCTAGTCTAAGGCCCAGAAAAGAGGAAATTCGCTGTTATTGAAGATGAGTCCTAGGCAGCATTCCAAAGGCAAAGAACTGTGGTTTACTGAAAAGAGGATGTGGAGAGATGGCAGCTTGTTACAGCCCAGAGGATGATAAGCACAGTGATTCAGGAATTGGAAGAGAGTGAAAAAGCAAGCAAGCAAGCAAGCAAACAAACAAACAAACACGGCATGGAAAGAGATATATACTAGTGAAGAAGAAAGTGGGAGATGGAGTTTAGGAAGTAAAAGAGTTAGCCAAGGAGGCTGAAAACATGTGAAGAAAGCTCCAAGGGCATCAGTTAGGAGGGCACTATTGTGGCATTGCACTTAGCAGCTCAGAGGCTGGCATGCATATTAGGGGACAGCTGGCAAGCTTCAGGCCTGGGCTTATTAGGACTTGTATTAAGGTGACAGCCATCAGAACAGAAAACCAGCAGTAATACCTCTGGGGAAATTTTAAGATTCCTCTTTGCTGCATTTTAAAAAGTGTTCAAGTCAGGGATAAAGAATTGTACAGAGCCAAGGAAGCTGAAGACATGGGCATTTCACCACTGGTAGTGGATGTAGATTTTTGTCCTCGAACCACAAAGGATGAAGTATGCAAGTCCTGAGTCCTGGTAACAATTGTTGAAAGAATGCTTTGAGTATTTATGCTCTTTCATTTTACCTCTCTAGTGATGGCAGAGGTGGTGTAGGGTACATGTGGTCTCTAGCTACAAGATCCTAGAATTGTCCTCTTAGACTCCATTTTATCTTCAAGATCTTTACTCAACTCAATTGTCACACTGAAACAATGGGAGGAGAGAGAAGTCCTTTGACTTTCCCTTCTTCGAATGGCCCACCATGGTGTGTGTGTGTGTGTGTGTGTGTAGCTTTCTGTGTGGCCTTTGGGGTTTGCTGAGAACAACTACAGGGATAATGATACTGAAGTCTCCGGCTGTTCCCTCCGCAGTGCTGGCTGGTTCTATCCTGGGGAGTAGAGAACTGAACAGCTGGGAGATGCAGGGTGCCTACTCATCTCTTTGCCTCTGAGATTTATTCTTAGGTGTGATATGGAAAGCAATGGGAAAATCCATATGGGGAAATGGATTTTCTAAAGGAAGATGGATACTGGATTTTGATTGCTATGACAGCAGTCATTTCACCGACACTGAGAACAAGCTGTCCTTGAGAAGAGTCAGGAATATATTGGTATTAATTTCATACTCCAATGCAGCATTACAACTCTGTAATTTTTCCTAAATGGTTTATTTCTCTAGTTCCATCATGGACAGAATGTTTAGAGAACATCATTATTGTACTTGTGACTCATATTTTCCAATTTTTAACTGCATTTGCCTTTAATCTGGCCGGGGACTTCTTCAAGCCAGTTTAATTGCTTCTTCATAGCAAATCTTTGCATAATGCCTCCCCTGTACTTTAATTCTCTCATCCTTTCAATTTGTGCCATATTTCTAAACACATCTCACTTTTTGCTTTGCTTTTTGTCTCCAGTATTTTTCATTTTAGGAAGGATCCTGAGATGGAGACACACTTTAGGGGAATGGCTGAGTAGGTGACCAAAAATCATTTTAGAACTTGGTCCTGTAGCACAGTAAGGCAATGTATTCTTCCTTTATTGTGATATTTGGCTCTCTGAATACTGAAATTCAAGTGTTAATTTTAAAGAATGAGACCCATTAATGTAAACTTTAAGCCGTTCATAGGAAAAACCCAGTAAGCATCAGCCATAGACAACAGAATGTGTGCCTTATCTGATTGACTCTTTCAGGTATGTCGGGAGATGGCTATTACTGAGATTTAAAAGGAAGAGAACCAAGCCCAGAAAAGTTAGGTATCTCATTTATAGTCAGAGGAAAAATAGCAATTTCTCAATGTTTGATTTGTATATCATAGAAGGATTTTAATGAGCTATCATATATTGTTGCCTCTATATTATTCCGTACTGTTCAGTAGCTGGGAGAGATCAGAGGACGTAATGCATTCTTTTATGTGAGTGTAAATTATGTAGCAGTGACCCCAGTTCACCCCAGAACTTGTTGCTAAGTAATTGTGAACTGCAGGCATTGATCTCAGACACAGAGATGTAGGGCACGTTGGGAAATACCTTCTTGTGTTTCGCTATTATAACATGAACCCTTAGATTGAACTTATGAACATCAGAAGCTCCACGCACACAGTTCTAAGGGCTGGGAAGGCTAAGAGCATTGATCTGATAGAGTCCCTGTCTTGAAAGGGCTGCCCAATGCTTCACAGATTCTGCTTGCTGTGTCCTTACATGGCAGAAGTGACAAATGCCACTGCCTTAGTTACTTTTCTTTTTGCTGTGATAAAATACTCAACCCTCTGAAAAAATTAAGAAAGTATTTATTTATTTTTTATTATAGTAACTTTAGATCATCATTTGAGGGGAATTGGTTCATCATGGATGCCAAGAAATAGTCATGATAAACCAATTCAGCACGATAAACCAATTCTGTTCCCGAAGGAGTAGCTGGTGGGTACTTAGAAGATGTAGAGTTAATGACAGAGATTCTGTACTTCTCTTACTTGTACTTTACCCTTCTTATTTTCCTGATTTTCAATTCTCTAAGACCTTCCACAAACATCTACTTCATTACTCTACAGGTCCAGAGGCAAGGCTCAGCTCTGTCAATGTCTTTGGGGGAAAGACCACAGGTGTTGATCATTATACATCAGAACAGTTCCATCATAATGGAGAATTCTGATCCTGGCTCACTCCATGTCTATTTAACAAGGTGCTTCCCAGGGGATGTTTCCTGGAACAGTAGTGTCTTGAGATATTCTAGGATGAGAACTTTGTGACTATGTGTGTTTCGGAGGTGGCATATGATGTAATTTTGTCTTGGAGCCATATCATTAATATGAGCAGATGAGGAATCCAAGGAGTCCTGTAAGACAGCAAATGAGAATTCTTCCAAAAATTTTGCCAAAGTTACATGACCTAATACTTACAAAATTTATTCAGAGTAGCACTCTATTATAGCTTTTTATTATAACATTTTATGTGATATTGTTATATCATAGCTTTTGTTTTCAGTTGTTAGACCAAGTAAAATTTGCTGATAGTTATGGAGAGTAGCTTAAGTTAAAATATACTCTGCAAGTAAATATTTTATCTTGATACAGCCTCCTCATGACTTAGAACATCCCTCTTACATTTGTACAGAAGATTTTTAAAAATTCTGTTTGTAATTATTTCACACTGGGAGGAAGATAAATAAGAGCAGGTCCAAGTGTATGGTAATTTTCCTCCAGAATTTTATTCAGAGAGGATTCTATTTTTGGAAATGCAAAGTAAAGCATTGCTGAATTTATTTTTCATTAGAAATGCACATTAAGGTGGAAGCAACTACACTGGTTAGCATGACCTGAGCCTAGCAATGCTGATTTGGTTAAATTCTCCCAGAGGAGGATACAGCTGTCCGGCTAGTAATAATTAGACCTCTACTGTTAGCCAATAATTAAAAGACAAGAAAATTAAGTACTGTTTTGTACATCATGATCTGAGGGGGCAGAGGTTCTCATAGACTGATAGCATTATTACTATGTGGGGGATAAAGGGAGGCCTAAGTACACCTGAGCCATGTGTGCAAGTCTGCTGTTTGTGATGGAGCACAGTCACATCTTCTAAGCTTACAATCTACATACAGTGAACCGTGCACAAAGGACGACTAGGGTGCCATGAAGCACAATAGAAACAGTTTTCTAATGCTGGTGATTCTGCTGCTCACTGCAGCATGTATGCCCAGGAGGAAGAAAGAATGAGAGGTGTGAATCTACCTTGTACTCATTCCCCTTGTGTCTCCTACAGCAGGAGGTCTGGGTGAGAGCAGAGAAGGTGCTTGGTCTGCATCCTTCCTGCACAGTGGCCCGGGAAGCACAAGCCAGTCTCTCTCTAACTGGACCTCAGATGCTTCAGTCAGTGATGTGTTCTTTCAGCCTCATTAAGAGATTGCATCTTAACAAACAAATACCTTTCCAAGAGATTTTAGATTTTTCAAGGGTAGCTTAGTTATATGCATTGTTTTTTCCTCTATGTGGGCTTCAGAGCCAGCCTCAACAGGAAAGGACACACTGTCAGGATGGGCATTTCCTTTCCTCAATGACACAAGTCTAGCCCTGTTCCTTTGACTCTCTTTTTCAAGGAAGAACATTATGATAAACTGAGTCAAACACTCACAAAATACATATTTCGATGCTTTATTTTGGAAAGTTCTGTACTTTTGTATAAAGCACATTGATCATAGTCTTCTAACACCCAAAGCCCTCTAGGGACTCTTAGTTGATTTTCTATTTTAATTCTTCTTATTAATAACCCCCTGAGTTCTATTTACATTGCCCACATTAAATCAGTGCATGGCCAGCCACTGAAGTATGAGAAACCTGCCAGCAGCCACATTCTCAAAGAAGAATGATTCTCCTTCTCTAAGGCCAATAATATCTCAAGTCATGGGAGTTTGATAAGGTTTACAACAGCAGATATGAAAGACCGACTGTGAAGCAGGCCTGTTTACCCAGTCAGAGAGTAGGTGGTTGTCCCCATCACTTTTCTGCTGCTATTATATGGGAGGATACATCTTGCTAGAGTGTAGGTGTTGCAGCATGCAGGAGATCCAGTGCTAGGTAAGACTTGTGCCTTTTCCCCCCTAGCTGCCTGTGTAACACCTTCTAGCACTATGTAAGCTGATCACCAAGGAAAGAGTTGGTTTCTCTATGTGCATACAAGGTAAGTAGTCTCTTCAGTAATAGATTCTTACCATCTTACCTGGTTTCCAGGCACTCGAAACTAGTGATAATAGTCTATGTTCTTTGGGATGTCTCTGGGGCTTTCCTAAACAATTCATTTGGAGGTATTCTATGGGGATTTTAACTTGATCAATTTTTTTTCTGGGAGCAGCATTGTCCATCCATGCAAGGTATTTCTGTTCAAATTTCCCCTTTGAAAATCTATCTTTTAAAATTCAGCACAAACTAATAGATTTTCACAGAACAGCAAGTTCATTTGTTTATTTATTATTTATTAATTGTATTTATTAGTAGCAAGCTCATGGATTTAGGAGGAGAAATTCCTGGAAATGGAGTGGAGTCAGGCGACTGTGGGTGACTTTCTTCATTGTCTGTCACACCAACAAATAATATTACCGTTTTTGAATTGCCTGACTGGGCTGCATGGGTTGGACTATGAGGAGTTTTGGGAAGCTATTCCTAGCCTTGTAATTCTTCAAGTTAACTGAAGTGAGCTGGCGTGTGTGCTTATTCCCTTTTGTGTGGAACTCATAATGGGGGAAGGAGGTTTGGGGTGGGGAACAGTTGGAGGGTGGACCGGAAGGGGAATAAAATCTGGAGTTTAAAATAAATAAATACATAAATACATAAATTTATTTATTTAAAACAAACAATGACAACATGCACACAAGTCCTGACTTGTGATGGATAAGCTTGACAAATTTTCAAGTCTGTGCTGGTATAAAAGCAATGTGTTTTGTAGAAAATGTACTGTTTTAAAGTTTCATCTTTCTGTATTCCAGTAATATATAGTATGACATTCTGATGCTCATGGGCAGTGACATCAAGCTGCAGCTTACATTCGGCCATTATGAAGGCAAATAACCAGTGTTTGGTGGCTTTCATGTTTCTCTGATACTCTAAAGTTTAGGTGCATTGTACTGGCTAGTTTTGTGTCAACTTGACACAGCTGGAGTTATCACAGAGAAAGGAGCTTCAGTTGAGGAAATGCCTCCATGAGATAAAACTGTAAGGCATTTTCTTAATTTGTGATCAAGGGGGGGGGGCGTCCCCTTGTGGGTGGTGCCATCTCTGGGCTGGTAGTCTTGGTTCTATAAGAGAGCAGGCTGAGCAAGCCAGGGGAAGGAAGCCAGTAAAGAACATCCCTCCATGGCCTCTGTATCAGCTCCTGCTTCCTGACCTGCTTGAGTTCCAGTCCTGACTTCCTTGGTGATGAACAGCAGTTTGGAAGTGTAAGCTGAATAAACCCTTTCCTCCCCAACTTGCTTCTTGGTCATGATGTTTGTGCAGGAATAGAAACCCTGACTAAGACAGTGCATCAAACATGTTTCTGATTTGCAGCATGCTCAGTTTACAGTATTTACCATAATATAACCCCATCAAGAACTGAGGAGCACCTGTGTTTGTACTTTGGAAATTTTAACTTAATTTAGAGCTCTAACCTTCCTGTAAGCCACCCTGGTGGCATCTACTTAGAATAGGAAAACAGATTACATAATTCCAAATAAATGGATGTGTATATCTACATTAATCATTGTCCACAGGCATGGAATTCTATATCACTGTGAATAAAATTCAGTCATTTGTTTTGATGGTTCTGTGCTTTAAAGCATAAAACACTTTCCATATATATACTTGCTACACACACACACACACACACACACACACACACACACACACACACAGAGTGGGGTTGGAGAGAGATAATATCTTTGAGGATAGTTGGGAAATATTTGGATTTTTAAAATCAGATGCATATAATGCTTTTCAATTTTTTAAAATTTTAAAACAGATCAAGGATTTGGTGAGACCAATATTCCTACGACATTAAGCTACCAGATAGAAGTAGACAAGTCCCAGAAGCCAAGAGGTCAAATAATGAAACACTTTCTAGATAAACTGACACACTGTAATGCTGACAGAATCCTGGAGAGGTTCAAATGTGCCAGCAGCAAGTGATATCAAGAAGCCTAGAGAAACAAAACAATAACAAAAACAAATGAAACAAACAAACAAAAAATACTAGTCTATTCCTAGTTACCACGCAGCAGACAATCTGGGAGGTACCAAGAAGGAAACCCCTTACTTCTAGTTTTTGTTTTTATGTTGGAAATAGAAGATAGTGAAATACACACTCAGGTTCACGACCTTAACCATCAAGGAAGCATCAAGGAAAGAACACCCTTTTTTCCCTTTTCCTTTTTGTGCAGGAGTTAAAGATTGACTCAGAGCTCAGTAGAGCAAGGGAGAGGTACAAAGTACAGTAGAGAGAGGCACTGGAAGGAGTTCTGTGAACTGAGGGAGCTGGAAGTTGCTCTCTGGAACTGCAGGGACTCTCTCTGCAAGTCTGCTTTTATTCAGTGCTGCTGACAAAATCCAGCTATGTTCACTTTTCACCTTGCTATATTTTTCTTTCTGCTGTCTCTGCATGTCTCTCTTCACTGAACATCTATGATATTATCTCTATTATTTCATCAGGCACAGCTTTCCCCTCAAGCCTTCAGGCAGAATTTCAGGCAACTGCAATTCTCTCTCTGGCCTTTTTGATTGATGGGACGTATCGTCACATTCTAACCAGGGCTTGCACAATTCTCTTTCTTTTCAACACCCATTGAGGGCTTCAGGGTGTTGTCAAGGGGAGAAAGTGAAAGACATGTCTACATACACTATGAACAAAACTGTTCCCTGTCCTTTCCAAATTCACACATTGAGCCCCAACCTGCAGAGCAGTCATCCATTGTTGCTGAACCTGGGATTCCATATGTCAGAAGGAGGAAATGGAGGGCATCTAATGATCCTTGAGAACATCCGGGCAGGAGAAGGGGGGAGAGAGTCAATGAGCACAGGAACTCAGGAGTTACAAAGGTACAGATTACAAGGGGAATTGAAGGGGAGAGGACAGGATCGAACATTCATCAGCCACTGAACACCCTAGATGGCTGCAGTATCTGCATACAGGGTTGGGTAAGCAGGCTGTGTCTTTGCATTTCAGTCTGACAAGGACCAAATGCTACCGGAACCACAGAACAAGAATTTTCTGACCATTCAGGTTTTAATACCGACTAAAATAAGACCTTTCGTGAGTCTGATTTCAACTGTTTATTTCTTGGCCCGTTTATGTCAACTGGCTGTGTAATCTTGGAGATCTCTAAACATCATTTCCATCAACAACACAATGGTGATAACATATGCCTCATTTGAGAGAAAGATGTGTGCAGGGTCCGGAGCACAGTGGCCATCACAGTTGTGAGGTAAAAAAAGCAGACTGCTGCAAGCAGACACAGTCAAGGGAAGTCCTCTCTTCCAGTGTTCCGCAGGTTCTCTGTCATGATGTGTGCTACCCCTGCTTCCTGGTTCTGTGCTAAGAATAGAGCTCATTAGAACAACTTCTCTTATTATGAGGGGGTAAGGAGAGAGTTTGGAGCAGCGGTTGACAGCATTCCGAGAAAGCAGGAAACGGTGCTTCTGCAGACAACCAACTGGTGGAGGGTTTGTTTTGCACCCCTGATTATTCATTTTCTGTGATCCAGAAATTGCCTAAATGTTTTAATTATGTTCCTTTTTATTGAGTTTTAATGAGCTAATGAATTCTCTTCACCCAGTTCTTATCCTACAATGGGCCAATAATTATAACACCCAGAAAATG